>NC_048898.1:22501871-22506723 GCF_011077185.1 Oxyura jamaicensis
TTTCCCTGGCAGCTGTGTCAGAGACTGACAAGAGCTTTACAAAACTGGGAGGGAAGTGAGGCTCTGTGTCTTGATGAAAGCTTTATTTAGAAATCAATGAATCCCACAGCTCCATCACACAAACTCCAACCCTCCTACCCTTTTCAGCCCTGTCTGCCTGGGCTGCAAGTCATCAGCACCTGTCAGCAAGAGAGGTACCTAAGAAAAACCAGGCACCACACAGTTTCACACCCCAAGGAACCTTCAATTCCAATTCCTTCAATGCTATCTAGAGAAGGCTCTTTGTCTGGGAGAAGCTTTGTGTTGGGTCTGTGCTGGGAATGGCCCTTCACACACGTGGAAGGGAGAAATCTGCAGTGGAAAAGAACTGAAGTCAGAGGTAGTCAACACTGCCTGGTCCAAGAGCTGTCAGAGCCAGCAGGAGCCTTCCCGTTGACACCATCAGCCTTCAGATGAGTCCAGGATTTGGAGACATGCCCTGGATCACAGCCTTCCTAGGGCTGGGGGGATTGAGTCTCTTTCATTGCCAAGCCCAGAAACAAACTGCAAAGAAGAAACAGCGTTAAGAAACGTGTCCCCAAAGCGGGGAAATGGGGACTGACTCCAGAGCTCTGGTTCAGATCCTTGTCTGCATATGTGGTGTGTCATTAAGGGAGAAAAGCTGGCAGCGAGCTTCAGCCGCTTACTACGGCACTGGCAGGAGAGACAAATGCAGAGCGTAAGATAAATGAGGCACTTCCAAGTGCGAGAAAGTCAATACTATAGAGACCTTCAAACTGGAGCCTGGGGAACGGCTCGCAGTTCAGCTCACTGGTGCAGATGGACAGACATCTCTGTGTGCTGCAAGCTGATGAAACTGGGGGCTGGTACGTCCCAGTGGGGTGACGGGACGGGCAGCCACACCGGGCTGGACTTGGACATCAGTCCCTGCGGAAGCCCACCAGGAGGGTTTGCTCATGTATTATGGGTGCTCCTGGAGGAAACCAGAGCCTTGCTGAGCACCACAGGGCACCTGTAAAGAGACTCAGTCCACGTGCAGGACAGCCTCTGGTGTGACCAAAAGAGAAAGAGGGAATAGAAAAGGGACTGGCCCCAGATCTCATCAAAAAGCCAGGCTGCTTTTCAAGATGTAAGGAGTCACCCAGGAATGCTGGGCACTTCTGTGTCATTGCCCTTCCCTGCTGTGACACATGGAGGGAACACACCTTCTGTGTGGCCCCATGAGAGTCACCAGCCCTGATGGGCACCAGCTCAGTGCTGCAGCATGGCTGTGTGCAAGATGGGACTGAGCATGGCTCTGAGCGCACACACGTGCCCCGTCCGACAGCTGAATGAAATGCAAACTGATCCACCCGGGGAAAGAAAGGAGACGCTGCCCTGCTTTTTTCAATTATATCCAGGTCCAAGGTCGGCGACCTCTTCCCTCCTGCACTGCAGTATCTTGTCACACAAAACCCAGAGAGAAAGGGAATGTGATAAAGATGAAAGTGATGTGGCAGTCTCGTATGTGAAAACAATCACCCTTCAATTAAGTGTGATTGATTTCCCAAATCAGAGATGCATTCAGTTTCCAACAGATATCAGGGAAAGCCAGATGCTGGGGAATTCAGTGCACGTGCTTGGGCTGGGACATCACGAGGAAACAAAATGGAGATGCTGTAAAGTGCCAGGTGCTTTGAGACGAGGCAGAGAGGGGCACAAGAGCCAAGCCAGGAAAATTTCCCCTCTTAAAGCAAGCACAGGGTCAGTGGAGTAAGAAGAAGCAGAGGCATTTTTCCATGCACTGAAATTACTGCTTTGTAAAAGATTTTTTGCATGACAGCAGCAGCCAGGGACAGCCCAAAAGAGAGAGGGGATTGTGCAGATGTGTAGAAGACACTCACGGACTTAAAGCAGTTTCTGTACAGGGCAGACAAGGGGCTGTGAGGGACCGTAGTGCTATCTCACGGGGTTGCTCTACAGCCTTTGATAAATGACTGTGAGGCCCAGAAACTCCATTTGGTTCCTCTGCGTGTCCTCCATTTGGTTCCACTCGGCTACGTCCCCTTTCACATTCAGATGCACACGGGGCCCTTCCAGCTGTTTTATGGACCCCTGGTGCCTCGTAACCCAAAGCTGCCACCCACTGCAACTCTGCTGGGCAAAGCACCCCGGGTGTTTAACAGCAGGAAGGCAGTGGCCTGGAGAAGGACATCAGAGAAGCCATCGAGTGCTTGCCTGAAGTGGAGGGAGCTCTGGTGAAGATGTCTGCAGCAAGCCCAGCTCTTCAGAGCTCATTGGGTCTGGCCTAAGAATACACCGTGCTTTTGGGGGAGGCTGGGTTCTCCCACTCTGGCTGCCAAAACTGCTCTGGTTAGCAGCCGTCATCAGCATTGTTTGAACCATGAAAGGGGAGCGTGCCCAGAACTTTGCTCACTCGGCTCTGGTGTGAGTGCCCATCATGGTGGCATCTGGTCACAGCATTCTCCCGAGCCCCACACATTCCTCCTGCATTTGTCAGTAATGGCTAAGGACAACATTGGTGGCACCAGGGAGGTGTTTGGATGGGGAAAAGGGAAGGCAGCACTGCAGGTTTAGCACAGTTTGTGGCAGAAGAGCATCTCCCATAGGTTAGTCAGGGCTGTTGTGCCATTTTGCCTACCCCGCTCAGCCTAATCCATCCCCCTTCCTCTCCCCCTCATGCTTTTCAGGCTCCGAGAAGGAGGGCTTTCAAATAAAAGGTCTGCACTTGACCCCCTCCTCCCTGCGGGGAGAGGGGACGGCCGTGAATAGTGAGACCCTCATGTGTGCAGGAGCGATTTTCCCACTAATGGCAGCATATGTTTGCATTGATTCCCACCTGCAGGGCTGCGCGCGGGCGCGTGCGTGTGTGCCTGCGCGGCCGGCGGCTCTGCGTGTGGGTGCACCAGGTGCTCGCTGTCAGCCTCGACAAAAAGAAGTGTCAGCGCTCAGTGCCGGGGGGCTGCGCTGGCAGCTCCCCCCCGCCTCCAGCCCTGCGCTCCGAGCATCCTGCCGCTGATTCACATCAGCATCCTCTTGCATCAGCTCCGGAGCTCTCCTCCCCTTCTCCTCTCCCCAAATTGTGAAGCGTGCCCTGACTCCAGGCTGTTTGCTGTCACCCGTCCTTGCTCCCCAGAGGCTCACATGGTCCCTGTGGATGGATGGAGGGAGGTTGTGCAAACTCCTCGGGCTGGAACATCCTCTGGAGACTGCTCTGACCTCCTGCCAGAGCCCATGTAAAGTCGTGCCGTACCCAAAACCAGCAGCTTGCTGAATTTTCAGCTCCAGCTCCCGGCTGGCTGCAGCCTGCTGCCTCCTTTTGTGCCTTCTCCCCACGCTGAGATGCCGGAGGGCTGGCTGAGATGTTCTCCAGGCTGGTCTGCCATCCCCGTGCTCACCGGGGGAGGAGAGCCACCCTGTCCCAGCACCCAGCACTCACCCTGCTGCCTGCACAGCGCCAGGCTTCCTCCATCCCGTGCCAGCAAAGCCAGCTCTGCCCTCCCTGGCGCAGTGCAGAAGCAGGAGCTATGTCTTGAGCAGGGACCAAAAGCAGGCTGCACAGCTCGGTGCCCTCCTGGGGTGCGCTGAACCCGGATATTTCCCCGTGATGATGAAGCCAGGCTTTGCAAAAGGGGAGGCCCGACCCTGCCGCCCGCTTCACTCACAGCCAGGGAATTTACCAGTTCATGGACATGCTCAAACTTTTGTCAGCAAAACTTTCCGGAGGAGACCAGGCCTTAATCTTTTTTTCTGCTCCATTTCTCCCGCCTCTGAAATGGGAGTCACTGTGTTTCTTTCTGCTGCACTGTGCATCCATCTTGTCTGCTTAGATCCTGACCCGCCTGGTGCCCTGGAGATACGCAGCGGCTCCAGCAGCAGGCCCTGCGTTTCCCGGGGGCCTGCAGGCACTGCTGCAATCACAGCACACTCACGAGGAATGAGAATCAGGCATCATCCGATGCGGACTACGAGGGCTCTCGGGGGCACAGCTGGGGTGAACGGGAAGAGCGAGCCTGCGGGTGCTGCTGCAGCCCCGGCATGGTGGTAAGGTGTCTCTTCTCCTCCCAGGTGAGCTCGGGGACAAAAAGGGAGCTGCCTCGTGCCCCGGGGGAGCTCAGCTACTGGAGGGTACCAGCTTGAGAGCAGCAGAAATGAGGCATCTTGCTGGTGTCGGTGAACAGAGGGAGTCCAAGTGCGTAATAATGCAAGCCCAAGACTGGTCTGACAGAAGCATCACTAAATATTGTCATGGTGAGAGAACATTTGGACATCATCTCCCCCTCTGCTCTCCTGTTCCTGCTAAGTGATCACAGAGCCCCAGCTTTGGTACTGCTTCACGTAAAGCAGAGGTGAGGAAAAACATCCATTGCAATGTCACCAAAGCCAGATACCCATCCGCGGGAGGGATGCACTCCAAGCAATCATTTACATGTTAGCAAGACCACGTACCCACCCCTGGGGACTGGCTTGCTGACCGCCACAGTTGCATGGAGGAACCAAACAGTGAATGTGTGACACTAGGGAGAGATGGCTCCTGGTGGACTGTATGGCCTGTGCCACCCATCTTACCCCATGGTTTTATCTCCATTGCAAGTGCAGGTTGGTTTGAACAGAGATGCCTGTAGGATTTGTGATGTGGAAATTGTTTTTCTCCCGCAGCATCCTGCCCCTGCAGGCAGAGCTCCCGTGGAGAGCGGTCGTGGCACCTCTGCAGAGCTCTCTCAGGACAGACCAGGCAGCCAGCACCAAGAATTTGACATTCGTACCCCGTCCTTAAACAGAGAATGAAAAAAAAAATGAAAACACCATCAAGAAAAAAAAAAAAAAAAAAAAAAAAAAAAAAAAAAAAAAA
>NC_048898.1:22506823-22544323 GCF_011077185.1 Oxyura jamaicensis
AAAAAAAAAAAAAAAAAAAAAAAAAAAAAAAAAAAAAAAAAAAAACCTCTGCTTGGCCAGTGGAGGTGTGATGGTGTGATTCGGGATGTGTCACATTTTAAAATGAAGACTGCTGCTTTGCCTGGGAATTTCGAGCTGGCATGATTTGTACTGTTGCTTTGGCTTTCCTGATCAGAATATTAAGAAACCTGTACCAATGAAAATATTTTCCATGAACTAGTCTTGATGCTGGGATAACTACATTTGTTGGAGATGTTGGATGTTGAAGAAAAAATGCATTTTCCTCTGTAAGAAATTCATACACACAATTGGTCGACTCATTCTGTTTAGGTACACTCGTACTCTAATCTTAATTCTTCCTTTCTGTCATTTTGGCTATTAACACATTTGTTTTCCTCTGAAAGCAGAGCCTCCATGGGACCACAGAACCCAGGAGCTGGGGCTTTAATGCAAGCACCACGTATCCCAAAGGTGCCAGTGCTACACATAGCCACACCACGCTTCTATAGACCAGAAGGCGGGGAAGAATTTGGTGGATGCAATAGCCTGGTGCCTTATTTTTAGCATGAAGCTGTGGAGCAGCAGTGGTTTGAGTTCTGGTTGCCACTTCCCTTTCGGTGTTTGCACCCAGGAAAATAAAAACCTGTGAGATAGACTAAGGTGCTGTCACCCCGTGCTCTTGAAGACTTCACTAGCACCCAGCAACCAGATGAAGGACAGACTCCTTCCAAACCCAGCATGGAAATCAGGCAGGTGACCCCACAACATGGAGAGTTTTGTGCTGGTTTTGTGGGTCCACAATGACGGGAGATGAAGCTAAAGACAAAGGGCTTTTTATTTTTCCCACCAGCCGCAGCAGGATTCAAAAACCCAGCTCCGAACACCAAAAACCCCACAATCCCAAAGACGTATAGGGCATTCCCTTGCCAAGCACCTTCCCCCAGCATCCCTGCACCGTGCTGACGTGGATCACGCGCTCCCAGTGCAGCCCTCCTGCCATAGCAGGGCTGTGGGGATGGAGGTTGATGGGAGGGCTTAATTAATCAGTTAATTAATCCCAAACATTTTAACCCTCCAAATCTCTGCTGCGCTGTAGTTCAGCAATTCGTTCATTAGCAGAAGTTTCTGTTTGTGTTTGAATTTGGATCATTTGGTTTTTCCCCCAAGACAGGAATGAAATATGATGGTGTCATTAAGAGTGTGCGAACGCGTGTGCGTACGTGTGCGTGGGGGACTCTGTGTGTGCGCACACATGTACTGCTGTGGTTGGAGCAAGCTGTGCTCAGGGCTTCCCTGTGCTATCTCTCACCTCTCCTTGGGTCTTCCTTTGCACTGAACGTGTGAGGCTGAAGTCATGGGGACATGGTAAAGCTTCCTTGTTCTCTGTGCATGGGTCGAGGCATCCCAAATGCTCAGGACAGGGACATAGGGTGGCAAGAACGAGGGGAGAAACCTGCCCTGCCTGCAGCCTGCACTGCTTATTTTGGGGTAATTATATGCCTAAAGGGCAGAGGCACACCATGTCCAGCCTCCTGGGACACCAGGACATTTTTCACAGAACTCCACGCTCTTTCTCCATCCCTTTGCTCTGCCTCCATCCCTGTCCCTGGCTGGGCTAGAGATGTGCTTGCCTTACCCACACTGCTGCCTGCACCATGCTAGAGCCACTGTTCCCTGAATTTGGCTTCCTTCCCCTCCCCAGCTGCCCCGGGCACACACACTCCCTGCCCCTTGCTGCCTCTGCAGCATCCCCCCTTGAGACAAGCCCAGCACCACCCGGCTGAAGGACCTCTGGGCAAGGGAGAAGATGTAGGGCTCCAGATCCCAAACATCACAGGAGTGCACTGCACAACCCCATTCTCTGTTTTTTTGTTTGTTTTTACAGTGCATCTTTGTGCCACTTGGCTACAGTAATGAGGCCCCACCTAATTGCCATTCAATAAACTCCAGTTAAATTAACAGCTCCACCCGATGAGCACCAACATCTGCTGTTCACTAGGCAGCCTTTCCTCCCCTCCTCCTCCCTGCATCTCCTTAAATCCCCAAATTCAGCCCCGTGGGTCCCCAGCAAAGGGGCTGCGAAGGCTGGTCCAAAAGCCTTGCCACGGCCAGGAGCTTTTGTGGAGCACATGGAGGGGTTTGTGTGGGTGGGAGCAGGGGGGAGGTTGTGTGTGGGCAGGGTATGAGAGCAAGGAGAGTGTGGCTGTCGTGCAGATGTCCATCGGATTGTGGCATGGCCGTCTGACCCCTGTGTTGCCACGCAGTATATTTGTCATGGGCATGAGCTCCAGGTGACTCAAACAACTCAAACCTCAACTCAAACCTCTGCTTTTTGCTGTGCTTTGCCAGTGTAACAGCAAGTGGAAGCACGTGCTTAGCTGCAGCCATGGGTCTAGAGCTTCACACAAGAGCTTCACGCCGCTTTCATTCATCATTTCTGCGTGTGGGTTTGGTTCTGCACCAGCCCAGCTCTAGCTGAAAATCAGAGCCCAGGTCTGACTTCTGTAGCAGGTTTTGCACACAGATGTGTGCACGCCTGTGTGAAAGCTTGCTTGTGCATCGCCGTCTCCAGCAGCTCCACCGCGGCTGGGGAGAGGGAAGGTCACCTCTCCAATCCAGAGGTTAACAGGGTCACGCTTCGCTTGTGGAAAAAACTCTTGCTTAAAATTAAGTCTCAGCCTTGCAGAAAGACAGGCCAGACAAACCATTAAAAAAGGTCAAAGATATTATCAGCTCCTAATCCAATTAGATCCTGATTATCTGTAAATTCAGCACAGCCTCACTGTTAGAGCTATGCTTAGGAAAATGAGCATCTCCAAAAAGCAGCTGGAGATCAAGGGGGCTCTGAGAGCCGAGGCAGCCTCGTGAGCGATTATGCCACTGCCTGGGGAGCGCTGGCTGTAGCGAGAGCCACGTCGGGTTTCCATAGCTATCTTTCTTCGCACTTGTCACCTGATGGGTGACATTACGTTGCTGGTGAGGGAGGCAGGCGGCTCTGCAGTCATCCCTTCTCTTGAACGTAAGTTTAAGGACAAAAAGAAACGAGAATTTCAGTATTCGATTAAAATCAGTGATGCAGCAGCCTGACTTGTTGGGAATTCTCCAGCAAAACATTTTTAATGGAAAATATCATTCTGGCAAAACCAACAGTTTCCATGGGGAAATAACAGTTTTACCATTTACTTGTTGTGTTGTGGGTTTTTTATTTATTTTATTTTGTTTTTGGTCAGTCCAGCAAAAAGCATCACATTTTAAGGAGCTCTCCTATCAGTGTCATTCCGGAAAGAAAACCTTTCAGCGGGGTAGAAATCTAACTGATTTTAATCTGGAACTTGATTGCTTTATTAAGGGGATTATGTGATACGGTCCTGAGATACCAGGGGGATGGATTTGCTCCCCTGGCAGGCGGTCTGACTCAGAGAAAAGAGAGTTTGTGTGCTGAATGCTGGCTGAAAGAGTTATGGAAATGATCCCCCGTGGCTTCATCCCCCTTGTCTCCGGACAAGGAGGTCTTTGATATTTCTTTGTGCTGATAATAGGACTGAACCGAGGCCACTTTCTCTCCCTAAATGGAGCACCTTGCACATCTTGCCGTGACAGACCGATTCTGTGCAGGTGTGAATGCTGCTGGGTGATTCCTTACATGAAGGCAGGGAGAGCTGCAAAGGGCAGGGCACGTGCTGAGTGCCAGCCCTGCCACCCGGTGCCCTGGCTTGCTTTTTTGGTGCTGGCTGCAGCAAAGGGCGGGTTTGCACCCCCCTGCCTTCTGCAGCTCACCCTTCCTGAAGGCAGCATCGGCCTGGCTCCTTATTTACAAAAGGCAACCAATTTAAATCTCTTCCCCTGTGCTTTACAATCTCCCATGCCTGGCTGGGCAGAGCCGGACAGCTTTGCAATAACTTGCTGAGCAGCTCGATGGATTTCCAGTGTTGCCGTTTGGCTGCACTGACACTTTGGTTGTAGCTTCTGCTCTGGGGGAAGCAAAATTCTGCTAAAAGCAAACCCATCCATCAGCAGGGCACCCCTGAGCTGGGGCAGAGGCTGAAAGGCCGCAGAGCAGGCAGGGACAGACCAGGAGGGTGGCAGATCATGGAGATGGGACTCGGGTACCAGTCCCTGACCTCCAGGACAAACCCTTCTGACTGCAAGCTGGACCTAGGAAGATAAAACTGTGGCCTCTCCTCCATAATTTAGCTGTGAGAGCAGCTCTTCAGCCAGGCAGTAGCACTCCGAGTCCATGCTTTGGGTTTACATCTGCTGAACATCTGGACTTGAGGGTTTAGCCACGTGGCACTGGTCACCAGCATGCACTTGCAGAGGGCATCTATTACACTGCTCTAACCCCACGCGGACACGTGCAGGCAGGATTAAGAGGCCATAATCACATTCAGCTTGGTGGGCTTTTGAAAGAGAAATCAAATGAAGGCTGTGAACAAGGATGTCCCTGAGGGGGCTTAACGCAATTTGGCTAATCCACTTGGCGTGTAAATGGTTTGTTCAACTTCATCATCCCTGCCGGCCTGTAGAGACAAGGCGGGAGGAGCGCACATGGGCTGCAGAGCCTCAGGTTGGGGGGCTCTGGGGGGGCTCTGGGGTCCCCTCCTGCTTGCCAGGAGCTTGGCCCTTCCCGGGGCATCTGAGGCAAAGAGGGAGAAGCACGATGGGCACGGCTGAGGGTAGGAAGCACTTTCCCCGGTTAAGTGAAAGACAGAGGAGGAGATGTTGGTAAATAGGCTATTAACACCCAGTGTCACTCCATTAATTTCATGGAATAAATCTGTCCTCTCTTCTGCCTCCCGCCTCCCGTGGCCTGAGCTGGAGGCTGTTTGCTGGGCTGCAAAGGAGACCCGACACGAAACCAGGGCTGGTCGGCTGTGGCCCCATCCCGGGAGCTCAACTGGCACCTTCGATCTGACAAAGGTGACCTGCAGCAGTAAACGTCCCTTCTGTGCTGGGAAGGCAGGAATGCAGGAATTTAGGAGTATTTGCTATCCTCCCTCCCACCCCTAGAAAGGCAAGTTGCCTTCTAGACAGCATCTGTACGGCTGTGCCCATGCCATCCCTCCTCTCCTTCCAAATCTGCATCTCCCCAGCAGAGACAAAGCCCACAGAAGATGGGAGAGCTCCTGGCTCCTGGCCATTTTTTTTTTTGCTGATACAGAGCCAAAACTCAAGGCAGAAGGCTGCAAACACTCCCTGTGAGGAGCAATAATGCCAGAGGGAGAGCTGCAGCCGGTTCTTGACGGGAAGAGCCTGCCTCAAGCCTGGATCTGAAGCCCAAGGTGCTGCTGCCTGCTGAAGGAGCAGCTCCATCAGGACCCAGATAAATGTGGGGACTTTCCTCTCTGTATGTGGTCTCTGGGCCCTGGTTGTAAGCAAGGCAGCTGCCAAGGCCACCAGGACCAGGTCTGGCTGTGCCAGGCACTTCTTAAGCCTTCGGTGCCACTGCAGCAAATGGCCTGAGCGCAGGGGCAGAGATGGGAGAAGAGGCAAGTGGACATTCTGGCTGCTGGGTAGAGATCTGTTTGATTTTTACTCATTATTTTTATTTATTTTTAATTGATGTTTCCATGGCAAGAAAGGGTTTTGCCCAGAGACTGCAGTGCTGCAGGTAAAGGCTGCTACAGTTTGTGGGAGGCCTGATTAGAGCGGGTGATCTGAGCAGACTGCTTCAGTGCTATGGGCACTACTAGGGCCAGCCCTGCCTTGGGAGGATGGGGCAGTTTTGAGGGAGTTCCCAACCTCTACCTTGCAAACTAACATCCACAGCACCTTCTGCTCCAGTGTGAGCAGGCTCCCAGATCAGTGTCGCAGAAGCTGCTGCGATAAAGAGCTTTCCCCATCCCTCTACCAGCACAGCCCTGCGTGCTTGGTGGCACTGCTGTGCCTCGTGAGGGAGGAAGACTCTCCAAGATGTTCGAAGTGGGCAGTTTATTACACGCATCCTTTCCATTTCACAGGGTTTCCTGAGCTGTAGCTACTTCCCTCCTTCTCAATATTTAGGGGTGTGAGTGTGTCCTTAGGGCAGCAGGCTGGAGGTAGAGGCCGAAGCACGATGAGCCCAAAGCCCAGCCAGCTGGGTGGGGAGCTCAGGACACCCACAAATGCCATCTCCCCCAGCATTGGCCCCAATCTGAGCCAGTCCAGGCCATCCACCAGTCAAACCGGGAGCATGGGGTTGGCTGAGCCAGAGGGGAGAGGCAGCAGAGGATGCTCTGGTTTCAGCCATGCCCGCTCCCGTGGGAAGCTGGGGAGAAGGTGAGAGGAGCCCCTGCTCTGGCATGTGTCCCAAAACATCCCCCTTCCCACCGGCTCACGGGCAGCTGCAAAATCCACCACTTTCCCAGCACTCACCCAGGAGGGAATAACGATAATAAAAACAAAATTAGAACAACTCCCTTCCCCAGACTGGGGGGTGGGAAGGGAATGAGCTCTTGGGAACGGCTTGGATTTCACAGCCTCTCCTGGCAAACGTGACTTTTCAGAGAGAAAGTCGCCGCCACCGGCTTCTCCTTTGTGTCTGCAGAAACAGGGTCCTCTCTCAGCCTTTCCCTTGTCATTGGATCTTGTCAGAGGGGCTGCGGTCCTGCCACGTCCCATGCGAGAGAAGCAGATTTGCCAGCCCCGCTGCAGGCTCTGCATTCCCAGCCTCTCTTGCCTCATTTAAAGAAACTCCCCAATCCCCCAACAATGTAAAGCTTGAAATCTTTTCTTCCTACTTGATGCTTCATTATTGTGATTGCTCTTTATTGATTGACAGAGCTGTTTTTGCAAAAACCCAGGACTCTTGGAGAGTCGCAAGCTGCAGCCCCTGTCCTGCTCTTGCACGCCGGCACTGCTCCCACGGAGCCTGGTGGAGCTGCGTCTCCAGTGGGACGGGAGAGACACTTCCCCTTCCTCCCCGAAGGGTTGGTGGGGGGGGTTGGAGCTGGTTTCTCTGCCAGAAAGCCTAGCACACAGCTGGTCCCTTGGGCAGGCTCTGTGCCACACATGGCACAGCCAGACATGAGGATGCAAAAGGCTGCCACCAAGAGCATTACTAATAAAGGGTTTTTCTCTGTGCACCAAGGGCAGGCTGTGGATCGCTGCACAGAGGCACATCACTACATCAGTGACACCAGACCTAGCAGGATCTTTGCTAAAAAAATAAAAAATAAAATTAAAAAAAAAAAAAAAAAAAAAAAAAGATCATCTCAGAAATGTCCCTGCTTCCTCCAAAGCCCTGCCATGGGGTACATTTTCCTGCCGGCCTCACGTGGCTGCAGTTTTCCAGCCCTGTTCACAGGGGCACCACTACATCAGCCACAAGAAGTCAAGCCCTGGTGCCAACCTTCAAACCTGCCCCTGCCCTGCAGACAGGTACAGGGCAGCCAGTGCCACCCCCAGAGACCCTGCCCCTAGTACCTGTGAGCACCTTTCAGCTCCTGCCTTTTCTGGGAGCTCAGGGATGGGTGGGTGGATGGATGGATGGATGGATGGATGGATGGATGGATGGATGGATGGATGGATAGGCAGGCAACCCTAGCTGTGGGCAAGACCCTGACCTCTCTCCTGCCCCAGGACCTCATGTATAGGTGCACTTTCAGGGTCCAGACTGAGAAGCTGGACACAGGGCTGGGCTGCAAATGTGCAAGGTCCCAGCCTGACCGTGGCAGCCCATGACAAGACGAACATCTCAGCGCTGCTCACACTCAGAGGATTTAGGGCCCAGGGAAACAGTCAGGGGGGTCAGAGCAGCAGGCCGGGGACTTCCCAAGAGCACGCCCTTTTTCCCACTCTGAGCTTCTTGCTACACACGCAAACCCAATTAAGCACAGTGCAATGGTCAGGGCTTGTTAATATTAGGGCTTGGCTGGTTTAATTCTTGGCTGCCAGGAGGCAGGGACTGAGGTGGAGGCAGCGAAACCACACAGCATAGCAAAACGCTGGCACTCTTCCTTCTCCCGCTTGGTAGGATTTAGGAGGACAAGAGATCCCAGCAGCCAGATCACTCAAGGTGGTCTGCAGGATGGATCTGCCTGCCCTGGGTCTTCAATCACACCCAAGGACACTTTCTTCTCCCGACTTACTGAAGACACGTTGCTCAGAAAGCAGGAGACAAAATGCAGCTGTCAGAACACAGCTCTCAGCCATGAGGCATGGGGCAGCGAGACGGGCTGCTGCTTGTTATCCCTGCCCTGCCTCACCGATGGACACGGGGACAATGTGGAGAGCCACTGCCAGGCGGCGGGCAGGACTCAGGGAGCTGAGCCGTAAGGAAAAACAGCCCAAAAGGATTGCTTGTGAAGGTGAGGAGAGCATTAGCTATTAACCCACTGCAGACACTGATTAAAGAGATGCTGTCCTATAGATTACACTCAAGGTTTTCTAGCCATGCTAGGAACAGCAAAAATTCATAACCGGGGGGCTTCCAGTGCTATGTCCAAGCATTCTGAATTTTAAAGCAAGCCTTTTCCCCTCCTTCCTGCAGGAGGGGAGCTGGTGTTCTGCCCCAGCAGTGCAAACCCAGCCCTCTGCCATCAGCCTGGCATGGCTGGGGGCTCAGCACAAGCACAGGCTGGGCTTGCCTTGTCCTGGCTGGGCAAAGCATTTCAGCCAAGCAGCGACAGGAAAGCCAGGGCCACAGGCTGAAACATGCTTTTTCTTCCTGCCAGCTCCATTGCAGGGGGTAGGATCCATTCCTGACGGCAGCAGGGAACAGGGGTCGGCGTGTCCTGGCCTTCCCCACAGGTGACAACGGGGACGAGGAGGTGTGTGCTGGCAGGGAGGAGAGAGTACTCCATGCTGGTGCAGGCAGTGCCCCAGTTTACATCTCCCCAACCAACTAATCTAGGGTATTTGCATCACAGAGCAGATTATCCAGAGCCGAGCCACCTCTCTCCATGGGGTCACTGTGCCTCCAAGGGTCAGCCTGCAGCCCCACAGCGCTGGGAAGCAAAGGAGCAAACAAAGGCCTTGCCACACAAGGCTCCATTTGCTCCTGGAGCAGACACATGTCCCGGGCTAGCCTAAACTGGAGGTGTCACCCTGCCACCCCTGCTCATGGAAGGGCCTTCCCAGGAGGAGATGGCACAGCTCTCTGTCCCCAAATCCCTTTTGCTGTGCCCCTCTCCGAGCACCTCCCAGCAGAGGGAAGCATGGGAACAGAGACCAGGTGATGGCAATAACCTGCATGAGCCTGCTGGTGGGTGCTAGCACCCTGCTTCTCTCCTTGGCCCTGTTGGGGTGCACAGGGGAGCCCCAGGCACAGAGCACACATGCAAGGGGCCACGGCAGCTGCCAGACCTTTGTGCCCAGGCTGCCCAGCGGCTTCTCATCCAGGAGCTCTTCCCTGCGGTGAGAGCAGCTTTGAGTTGCGCCCTGCAGCCCTGGCTTCTTGGAAGGGTTATTCCCTTTGTCTCCTTTTCCTCTTTTCCAGATCCGACTTAAAACAGAGATGAGGATGACTCGCAGTGAGCAAAGATCCCATGACTGTTTCCCCAAGAGCCAGGATATTAGTCCTTGTATCCTGGCCATATTCCAGCTCGGGAAATTACCTTCTGCCTCCCTAAATACCCCCTGTGGTTTCAATCGGATACAGGCTTCTTCGCTCTCTTGCTGAAACTGCTGCGCAGGGTTGCTGTGCGCGGTTAAGCAGCTGCTGCAGGAGGTGGGTGATGGGGTGCACCTCAGGGTGCTGCACCCAGAGCTGCTCCCAGCCCCAAACTGGGCTCCCCTCACATGTCTGCCCCTGAAAAGTCTTGCCCCAGGCTCGGACCCCTCTTTGCTCCCTTTGTGCTGTAGATCCAAGACAAGCACAGAGCAAGATGGATTTTGGACCGGTTTACAGCATCTCCAGAGCAGCTGGCCAGACACCATGCATTTGCTCTCCTTGTGAGAACATTTAGGCACAGGTCCCCTCTCCCTTTTGCATGTTTGTGGGGTGACTCTGGACTTTCAGCCACTGCAGGACTTGTCCCACGTGGGGCATGCTGTGCCGCTACACTCGCAGCATGGGCTCCTGCAGCAAGAGGTTATAGCACGGCATGGGACCTGCTCGCAGGGACCTCAGGGACAAGTCACAGCTTTCACCCAGGTGTGCATGGACACAATCCCCAGGGGGCACACAGCCCTGCCAGCCCTCCAGCCCAACTCCAGGCACTTGGCATGGGGCATTCTCCCAGCACCGGGTAACAGCACAGCCCCCTGAGTCCTCTCCAGGGGTGGGAGAGCAGGAAAGAGCCCTGCTCTGCCCTAAATCCTAATCCTGGGGCTCAGCCCATGGCAGGACCCCCTTTACACGGCCTGGTGCCAGGGAAGGTGCCACACATCCATCTGCAGAGCATCACCTAGCGCTGCCGCTGCAGAGCAAATCCCAGCAGCGAGCAACCCTGGCACAGGAATCAAATCCTGGAGGTCTCCAGGCTGAAATTGTTCAACCTTGAGTTAAAAATGCAACAATGTCGAGCAGCCAGAGTTTTCGTTGTGCTTGTTGCCAGAATCTATACAAGCAAATTACTTTGCTGTCAGGAATACAACAGGAGACAGAGAGAGAAATCCCCTTCCCGGGCACTCTGGAGACATACCCAGAGTATTCAGAGTAACGCAGCCATCGCGCTGACATCCCCCGACATCTGGGGAATGCAAAAAAAAGCAGACTGGAAAACCTTTAAAGTCATTTAGTAGATGTGATTTGTGGATAAAATATAATATACAGTGAAAGATGGGGACAAAATGGCTTTTAATGGAGTGTCTTGGAGGAAATCTTGCGCGTTTGTGCATGTGTGTGTAGGGGAGGTGTTTATACATATGGACACATGCTTTTAAGCACATGTCTAAATCTGTAAAGAATTATTCCTATGAGTGTGCATGTAGAAATGTACCCATATGGCATTCCCCAGCGGTCTGCCCATAGTGTGTCCCATCACACGGCCACGTCCTGCTGCCACACACGCTTTTGGAAGGGGACAAGCAGCAGGACCCTCACTCCCCTCCAGCAAACACCACGCACCCCTGAAACAGGCGCCCTCGCTCCATTTGTGGTGCCGTAAGCAAGGGGAGCTCTGGCAGCTGCCTCCCAGCCCTGCTCCACCATGCAGAGCTACTTGGGTTTAAACTGGGAGCTGAAGGGGAGGTTTATTTTAGTAGCAAGTTGTTTTCGCAGCGCGCTTCGTCAAAGCAAAGGCGGGATCGTTTAAAGGGAAACCCCCTGCGCACGGGTCCAAGCACGGGGCTAATTTTGGAAGCCAGAATATCCTGGCGTGGTGACAGCCTCTGCAGGCTCAGGATCGGGGTGCAGCCTTATCCCACTCCTGCAGCCTTGCCCTGCTGCTCCAAGAGCTGCAAAACCCAGGGATAAGCTGCCTGCACGCCCTCCCTGCAGCCTGCCAGCCTGCTGAGCTATAAGCTAATCCTACCCCGAGCTGATCTATAACTAATTCACTTACAACACAATTGCAATATCGATTCTCAAACTGCTTTGCAGACAGTGCTGAAATACGTGTGTGTGTGTGCAGTGGGGACGAGGGAGCCGGCTGACAAAAAGCCACGGCGCGGGGAGGGCACGGGTCAGTGCCTGCACTTTGGGGAGAGATCAGAGGGTGCTGCTGGGGGGGAGGCAGCCAGAGCTCCCTTCTGGAAACACCGCTGCCAAGGGCTGTGGCTGGCTGCAGAGAGATCGAATGCTCCTTTAAACCAGGGCATCCTATGGGCACTGTGCATCCACCGCCGCTGTGAAGCAAACCCAGCCCCGCGCTCTCCTATCGCCACGGGAATCACTGCAGCGTGGGCAGGCATGGGGCTGGGCATCAACGTTTGGAGGAGAAGCACAGGAGCAAAGAGCTATCTCTGCTGGGTCACAGCTAACGGGGAGGTGAGGCCACGTTCCCAGCATGAGCTGGGCTTACCTGGGGAGGCAGCCACCACCACAGCTCCTGTTCCTTCCCCAGAGGATGGGGCAGCTCGCCCCAGCACCACCGGTGCCCACTTTCTGCTGCACCCGGAGCCCCACGGAGGAGCACAGAGGAGCCCCAGGGCATTTGCAGCCAGTCTTGCTCATGACAGCCTGCTTTGGCTACAGACAGCCTGGTTTTGGCTACAAAGCCCATCACAGCCTGGACACGGTGATCTTGGTACCTTCCTAAGCCCTGGGGCGAGCACAAAGCACTCCCTGAAGCCCCCTGCTTCAGTCAGTGGTCTCCGAGAGCAGCTCTTCACCCAGGGAGCCGTGTCTGAAAGGTTGATTTATGCAGCACAAAGTAAGGACGACATATTTAATGACGAATGGAAATGTCGTATCGATCCCAGGGACAGGCTGTATCACACGCGGGCTGTCGCAGCATCCACCGAGAGGCTGGGGAGTCGATACGGGGAGCAGGCTGTGCGCCCGGGGAGCATCACCAAGCTGGGCTGGGAAACAGAAGGGACCTCCTAAACTGCGAAGCAGAGAGGCTGTCCAAGGACTTTACAACACCCAACACCACGGTTGGCATTTCCAGGGTGTTTGCAGGCATGAAGGCACACCTTTGGAAAATGGACCCCACAGCTGTGTGGGGTGATCCCAAAAGGGATTTGGGGGCTGCCATCATCCCCCTGCCCTGCTCGCGCCCCAGCCACGAGGGTCTGTCGTGTTGCTGTAGCAAAGGTTCAGCTCAGCTGGAGGAAAGTTCCACTTGGGCAGAGCACAGCAGAGGGGAAAAGTGATCTTAAACTGGCAAAAATAGAGCATCAGCCTCATATAATTTCTCTGAAAACAAGATTTATTGAAGTTCTGTCTGTGGAAATCACTGTAGTGTGGTACATTCAACGCATGGGTTCGATCACTGACTCGTACCCTACTACATTTTTCATTAGGAAAAATATTGGCTGGGAAAGTTTGACCTCATAATCTCTGCATTTTAAACAATAACTAAGGAAAACAAAAGTGACGGGCTAAGGCAATCTCTTCCACCTCAGCACTCTGCTAGGCAGGAGCCAGGACCTGAAGCTGGCTGCCCTGGACCAGAGCTGTGACCCCTCCAGACCTGGGGGGCATCGGCCACATCTACCCAAGGGGTCTCCAGCATGGCACAGAGCCCACCGGTACATGCTGGGGGACAGAGCCACGCAGGCTGTGAGCTCAGGACAAGGAGGGTCTGCAAAAAGGATGGCAACATTTCAGAAAACTGGGCTCTATTCCCAGTGTAATCTGGGCCCCTGGGCATGCCCAAGCATGGACGGTCCCAACTGCAGGGCAAATCAGAGATAACCCTCATCTGAGCCTCGACTTCTCGCCTTTCCGTAACCAGATCTCCCCAGGCTGCAGGCAGCACGGGGTCGGGCAGACTGACAGATTTCCATCCAGGAGAGCTGTGGTGTCCACCTTCAGTGCAGCCAAGGTGTCCCTGCCACCCGCCGGGGATGGCTGGAGCCTCGTGCTCCACCGCAGCCCCTTTCAAATTAATTCCTGTTTTACGTCTAAATAAATTAACCTCCATCGATTAGAGGTTCCCGGTGCTTTTAATGTCAGTGTCATAATCAGGCGCCAGAATGGATTTGCCTTTCTAAATCATAGCTCCAAAAGGCTCTGAACGTGATGCTCTCGCTGCCTGATGTGCGCCAGGCAGAGCGGTGAGGCTGGGGTCCCGAGCTCGCCGACAGCCTGCCCCTCGCAGCCAGCTCTGGGCCTCTCCTGGGCTCTGTCCATGCCTCCCACCACCTGAACTCCTCAGCCACCAGCTTTCCAGGGAGGTTTTCTGTCTTCTGCTTTATTGCTGCAGATCTCAGGGCCCTTTCTGACCATTCATCTGATACCGGGCAGAGAATTCCTCTCCACCCCCTCTCCCGCGCTCAGCATCTCCCCTGCAACTTGGTCCAAGACCCTCGGTTTGATTTCCAAGTTCTGACACAGCCATTAGTTACGAAGAGCGATTATTTTGGTTATTGTCGTTAAGTCATTTTTTAAATGGCTCCAGGCGGCATTAGAGAACAAAGAAACAAAATACCCGTGAAAAGAGTTAATCACAAATTACTAATTATTCCCCCCCTCCCCTTTGTGCTCCTTCCTCCCCAAATCATGAAATATTATCCCCATGAAGAAAGGAAAATGTCTGTCCATCCGTGAGCCCTTCACGGATTTTATACACCTAATTCATCAAACGAGAAACACTTCCTGATTGTCCGGGATTATTTGGAGAGGGGAGCTCCTGACCCCCGACCCCTCCGCCGAGAGCCACGGCAAAGGCCGAAGGCTCTGATTTACGGGTCCCCAGCCCCGGGGAGGGGACCTCGCACCCCCCCACCCCTGCCCGCCCCCTCCACCCAGGGGGACCCCAGCTCCCGTGACTCCGAACGTTTCTGAACCCACTCGGATTTTATGGAGCCGCTGATTTCAAATGCGCCAAGCGCTTTGAACAAGGCGCTGTGCATGCCGTTTGGGTTTTCATCTTTATTTACAGTGAGGTCCTTTATTCCCCTTTCCAGCCGAGAGGAACGTGACACAGGACAGGTCTTGAGCTCTGAGGGACAGTCTGGAGGGCACGGGGCTCTGTGGATTTCACCGGGAAGGAAAACCTGGGGGTGGCAAGGGCTGAGTGCTCCAAGGCACACAGGTACACCCCTTGCTCCCAGGTGTGGATCCACCGGAATCCACTTGTTAAAAATCCCCAGGTCACTCTGAGTGGAGGTGGCTGCCTGGGAAAACACTGTTGAAATAGTGACTCCTGCAAATGCCCTAATTCCCTGCTTGCCCAGTCCTTGTGGAAAGCACCAGTGGTGCCAAAAGAGACGCAACTGTGATTGTGCCAGAGCAGAAACCACTGACGAGGAGTCTGGATGCAGATAAACCCTGTTTCACACCCACATGCTCCTGCGTCACCCCTTTACCTTTTCCTCTTTGGCTCTTTCCTTTCCCCACTCGGACCCATTCCTCACGCCTTGAAGATGCTCAGGGTTCAGCTGCAGACCCACACCTAAATAATGAAGATATTCTTATAAAAACCCAAAAGCAAACTCAGAGGACTTGAACGCCTCCAGGAGACCTGACCCCAGATCCGCACCAGCAGCCAAGGCACAGCAGAAGGCAGCAGTAACTGTAGGACCGCTGCATGGTGAAAAGCTTGGGGATGCAGGTTTGTAAATCCCCACCTTGGGGTATTTTTGCAGCCTTTAGGAATGGCTCCCATCACAGAGATGCTCTGAACTGCTCCAAAACCACTTCAACAGGCTCCAGTTTTGCCCTTTGCGTGGTCAAAACCCTCTGACCAAGTCTGCACGCGTCCAGAAGCACATCCTACTTTGAGTGACAATGAACCCATTTGTCTGAGCAGGACAAACAAACAAACCCTGTCCCCCTGACCTGGGAGGTGAGTTTGGGAGCAGCATGCCCCTGCGCTAACTGCTGTGTTTCCCAGGGCAGAAAGAGCCCGTCCTGTTTGCCTAAATCTGAAAGTGATGCAAGAAGGGGACCGTAAGGGAGTATGGAAATGCATTTGAATCAATAGGATGAAGTTAACAGGATCAAGAACAAATAGAATGAATCAAATGGGATAAAAATGCAAGAGGCAATACTAGGCTCGGCCATGCCCCAGGGATCCCTGCTAGAGGAGCAGCGCAGCCAAGTTCAGCCCCGGCCGTTCCTTGCTGGCTTTTTAAAGCTTGGTGGATTTAGGAGCTTTGGGTAGGATTTTTTTTTCTCTCCCTGTCAATGATGTCTCAATCGAAATAATGTGTGAGATTCTTGGGTTTGCTCCACACCCACCTGGCACGGCTCAGGGCCCGGCTTCTATTAATGGCAGCTTCCCGTGACCCAGCGGCGCTGCTTTGGCTACCGGGGTATCCAGAGAGGTGCCTACACGCGAGGTTTGGGTGATGAATTTAAAGCAGCCATGTTTGCAGACCAGTTCTGATGTTTGTGTGACAGCCTCTGTCCTGATTCAACAAGCATGCTGACAGCCAGGCTTTGCTCCAAGCATGTGCTTAAATCTCTTTGGCTATCGAGGGCTTTATGCCCGCGCTTTAAGTAAAGCAGGTGCTTTGTGGGTCGCGCCCTGCATCCTCTTAGCAGGGTCACCATCTTCCCGCGGTCCCTCAAAGACAGCAGGGAGAGGCTGTGGAAGAGACACTTGGGTATTTGCTAGCAGCTTTCCCAACAGTTCCCGCTGTGACTGCTCCTGCCTGGCTCCCACACAACCAAAACATGAAAATGAAACCAAAAGAAAAACCACGCAGACATGTTGTAAAGCATCTTTTCCCCGTACCAGCTCCCCAGGCACCTCAGCATCCCCCTCATGTCCCGTCCCATGCCAGGATCTGGCCCTGCAATTCTACTCCGAGATTCACATTCCCATGCTCCTCAACCCAGCCCAAAGCTGTCACACACTTGGTTGGAAAGGTGACCCTCGGGGGCTCCCCACCTCTGCCAACTCACGGTGCCCCCGGGGAGCAGCCCCTCGTCCCACCGCCTGGGCTTGGCCACCCAGCTCCCGACCCAAGGCTGGTGTTTGCTTAGCTTAGGGGACTGGATGAGTGCGCCGCCCGAGGCGAGATGGCTGCAGGCCATCTGCTAAAATAGTTGCTTGTCATCATCTCCTTTGTCCAGGCTGCAGGCTGGCATGACCTGTCCCCTCCACTCCCTCCAAGATCCTTTTACACCCGGCCTTTGAAGGGCTGACAGGCAGCAGGACCTTGATCTTTCCTTTTGTCCTCTTCCCCCTGCTTCTCTCCCATTCCTCTGCCACCTGCTCTGGCTGTTTTCTCCCCGTTCCTTTTGGGGGCTCTTCTTCTCCCTTCCCCTTTGTCCCCTTTCTCCCTCCGTGGGTCCTCCCCCTGTCACCCTGGGTGGTTGTAGACCCCTAGATTAGTCAGGGTGCCCACCCAAACCACCCCCACACTCCCCCAAGGAGGGACAGGCTCTGGTGGGACGTGTTGGTGAGCATGGGTCTCGGTGCAGACCCAGCAGTGACCACAGCCCAGGGAGGGGACATCCTCCAGCACCCTCAACCAGAAGCTCCCATCTCTTCAAGCCCTGGGGTGGGTAGATCACGTAACCCCCCGGGGATCACGTCGCTCTCCCAGGGATCACGTGCTCCCCTGAGAGGCTGATCAAAGCAGCCCCTCCACCCTGGCACCGGGCTGTGCCGAAGCCTCTCTCCTCAGCAGGATGCCCCAGCAGTCAGGTGGCCGGCGTGGCCGAGCAATTCTTCCCAGGTCAAGGACCTGGCATGGTCCTGGCAGGGTGGGGGTGTCACTTACACCCAGACGTGGATGGCACAGGCCAGCTGGGGGGGTAACTCATCCCAGCGTGCTGAGCCCCTTCCCGAGGTGCTGTGCTCCCGCTCCAGGGGTGCCTGCTGGGTTTGAACCAGGAGCTGCCGCACGTGATGGTGGCTGCACTGGCTCTGACCTCTCCTGGGCTCTGAGCCCCATCCCAGGCCCTTATGCCCGTTGTGTGGAATGAGAACACATTTCTTTCCAGTGAGAAATGAGTTGTTACACTAATTGCCCCATAATGCCAGCTGCCGGGACCAGAGCATGCATTTCCACGAGGTTACGCTCCTTCCAGTCCATCTGCCGGCCCTCTGTCAAGCTCAGATATCTCCCCTTCTGCCCCGCTCTCCTCCCAGCTTTCAGAGAGGCTCTGGGTGTGCGTTGAGCCCTTCTCCCACCATCTCCACCACCCCATGGCAGGGCCTTATCACACTCAGTGCTTGCAGGTAGGGGACAGCAGCCACCTTCCCACCCTGCTCCTGTGCCCTTCCCACATGGCACGGCCACGCAGGGACACCCCAGCATGGGGCCAGGCTGGCAGCAGTGAGCAGGGCAGCTCCAGCCCTCTGCAGGTGCAGGGCTTTGCGGGCAATACAGCTGCATGCTCACGGCCACGCTGGGCTCTCTTACATGCTGGTCCCATTTTCCCATGTCTCTGCCTTTTTATCCTTGGCGCTTTTGCCTGACGGGTGCCCGGTGAGCAGCGATGCGCTGCCGGTTCCACCAGCACCACAATGGGTGCCAGCACAGCAAGGGCTGCAGCCTGGTGGGCTGCTGGGACCAAGCCGCAGCGAGGGGCGAGCCCAGGGCACAGCACACTGCAAAACCGAGGGCGGACGGCTGCAGCAGAGCGAGGAAGGGGCTGATTTACACCCCTGCCATCTCCACGCCGCTTCGTTCCAGCAGAGCTGAAGTGCCGGTTGTTCCTGTACTGGGCCCATCGCGGTGCGAGATCCTGCCAAAGTGTGAGAGGGATGTGCGGTGGAAAGCGTATCAGGGGTGGTATTGTCGACACGCAAATGCTCAACTTTATGTACTTTTAACTAGAGGTGTAACAGATGGTTGCATCTCGGTCCAAGCAGCGGAGAGCCATGCCCATTCCGGCTGGAGCCAATCAATCCCACCACCCTGGGGAAAACGGCAAGCTGGGTTTGGAAGCGCGGCTGCCAGCAAGCCAGAGGAAGGCTCCGTGCAGGCGAACGTGGGCCGCTGCCATGCGAAACCAGGGAAACGGGATGGAAAACCACACAGGCAGCCAGCAGAACGCCGCGCCGCCGGCCTTCGTGCGCTCATCTCCTCTGTCCGGCTGCTGGCACGAGGAGGGGAGGGGAAGGTGAAGGGGTTTGCTGGGGAGGGGAGGGCACTTTTGGGGAGATGGGAGGGATGCTGCTCCCCTCCCGTGTGGTGGGGCTGGGGAAGGGGCTGCCTGAGCTGCTCTGCCCTGCTCGGCACCCCCAGCTCAGCCCATGCTGGGCATGGGGCAGGGGGACACCAGCATAGGCAGGGCCCACCCAAGGCCCTACAAATGACATCTGCTGGTGGTGTCTGGGGAGCCTTGGGGCTGATGGAAGAGGATGTGGAGGTGTCTAAGTCTGGTTAATTCAGGGACATTGTGTAGGGTTTGGGGTGTAGGGAGCTGTGGCATAGAGTGAGATTTTCCGGTTCTGCTTATGGGAAATGGGTCCCAGAGCTTACAGCCGGGAGATTTTTCCATAACAGCCTTCAGCATAACCAAGAACAGGAAAAAGAGCCCAAAAAGTAAAGAAACACCACCCCGTCCCTGTTTCTCAGGCTCACTGGCTGAAGCGGTGGCAGACAGTCACTCACCTCTGGGGCAGGCGCCGTGTTTCCCAACGGGACTGAATTATCCTCATGGGGTGAAGGGCAGGGTACGTCCACGGTTTCTGCCAGACAGAAACAGTGTCTTTCTTTTCTGAAAGACAGACTACCAGAGGAACAATTTCCCTGTGCCAGTCAGCTCCTACCAGGGAACCTGCAAGGCTGAAGCACTGCAGAACCAGATGCAGCCAAGCCCATGGGTGGTTTGCGAGGTGCTCAGCAGACACCCGGGGTGGGGAGATGTCCCAGGGGCTGCGTGTTACAGCAGTGCAGAGCATCAGATCGTGAACTGCGATGGGAGGTCGCAGGGAAGGCAGTGATTTTGTTTAATGGCTTCTGGAGACTGAGGGAATTTGGGAAAATCACTAAAATTTCAGGTCCTGGTGGGAAATCCATGCTCCATTTCAGTCCTGTCAACACCAAGCAGCCAAAAAAGCAGGGAGATAGGTTCAAAAGCATGTCTGTCTTATCCTTGTTGCCTGCCCTGGGTGGTTTGTCCATAAGCATCAGCTCATCTTCAAGGGTACCTCTCTCTCCACAAAACATGGGTTAGAAAACCCACCCGTGACCCCTGAGCTGCCCCCAAGCTTTTGAGCAAAACATGAAAAACTTGCAAAAATGCATCAAAGCAGGGAGGCTGGGTGACCAAAGGAGCCTGCCCAGCAGGGCATGGGGCAGCCCAAGGCTGAAATCTTGAGGACTGCTCAAGGGGTGACACCTGCATCAAGGACTTATTCCTGCCCACCCCTAGCACCTCCCAGCAGCCCTAAAGTTGCATGGCTGGGATGGAAATGCTTCCCAGCAAGCAGGCAGGGAGACGGCAGGCAGCCTTCCACAATTAAAATGAGGTATTTCGAGCAAATCTGGCTCGCTCCTCACTCCTGTCATATACCAAAGCCTTCAGATTGCCTCTCCAGAGGCTCCCTCCCAAGCCTGGCAGGGTTGGTGTCCCCCACAGTGCCATCGAGCTGTTCCCATCACCTCCATGAGGATGGGGGCTCCAGCCTCATCTAAAGACCCCTTCTCCTTCCCCCCTGCACCTCCCCCTTCTCTCTCATTGTCACATCTGGTGCATGAAAGAGCCAGACCTGGGCAAGCAAAGCAGAAAACCCTGAGCTGCTTAGGTCTCTCCTAGGAGAGCGTGAGAACCTCAAACTCCCTCTGTGCTTTGCCCAGGCTCCTTGGGAAACCCTGGAGATTCTGGCCAGCTAGGATGAGCTTTTTTCCTTCTTTCCTTCCGCTCCCCAGCCCTGAATTACAGGCAACACACTCCCCCTTGGGTCAGCTCCATGCTTCCAGAGTTTAGGAATACGGAATTCCAGGAATTTAGGAAAATTGGGAATATTAGGAATACCAAGGACTACGGACATCTGCGCTGTCAGGCTGGGGAGAGGGTGAGCAGGGATTAACTGTGTGTTGCCTCTTCCTGAACAAGTGCGAACCGAGTGAAGTTGTCTGGTGGCAGGCTCATAACAAATGAAAGGAAGATCTTATCTGCATAGCTTGTAGATCAGCCGTGAAACTCATTGCCCCGGGATATTGTGGATGCCAAAAGATTATATGGGTTGAACAAGTGGTTAGACACGTTCGTGGAGGAGCAATCTATCTGGGGCTGTAAAACACCCAAGTATCACTTCTCAGGAATCTCTGAACCACGGACTGCTGGGGGCTGATGAAGTATCCCAGGGAAGCATGCCATATACTCGCTAGGGTACGCATTCTAATAACATAATGCACTAATATAATGGCAATAATACACTCTGTAATTGGGTTTTCCCCCTCCCTAAGCACACCCTTCCACCAGTCATGGCTGGATTCAGGGTATAGGGCCAGGCAGACCTTGGCCAGACCCCGTACGGCCTCCCCCAGCCTCTCAACACGGTGCTGGCATGGATCAGTGCCACGCCGACTGTCATTAGCGCCCCTGCAAGCACACACCGAGCTGCCTCGCTGCTCTTTAAATGAGACAGGTAAAAATAAAACCTCTGATCCTGAGAGGCTTCGTCAACCTCATTCTGCATCGCAAAGCCCTGCCCATGCAGGGAAAAAGCCTGGCGCTGGGCTGCATGTGACTGAGCTCTGCCTCTGCAAACAAAACCATCTATCTGCCAGCCGCTGTTGTCTCCGGGTGCGGGTGTCTGCGCCTTTCCTGGAAAGTTCTCCATTAGGGAGAAGACCATAATCTGAAAATGGATTTTTACTTTCTCAGGAATAGGTTCTTTCCCGTCGTTCATCTGCTAAAATCCCTGTCTCTGAAGACGACCTGGGGATGGGGCTGGATCACACCTCTCCTGTACCAGGGGGAAGTTTGGGGAAGGAAGAGCAAAACTTCTCCACCCAAACATATCTAATAAAAAACAGGGAAGAGCAATGCTGGAAATATGCTAAGTAAGCAAAAAGCTGGCTAACCAGAAGTTTTCCATGAGGCATCAGGAAATCTCTAAATTGCCACGAGTGCCTTATTTAGTGGCGTGTGCGCTTTTTGTCCACACAAGTTCCAGTCACTGCAGCCATCAAACATTTTTTAATAGGAGCATTAACTTAAGAATAGCTAACAGTAATATTCCTAGCTGTGTGGAAACAGCATTTTATTAAATGCTTCACACAGATTTTGTATAATAAAGATGAATATATTATATCCTCTGCCTCCCCCAGAGTGAAACAATAATAGGAAAATAAAAAAAAAAGCCAATAAAGTGAAACATAAATAGAACATAATGGGACTAGTAGCGAACTGAACTGACTATATAACATCTGCTATTGTTTGCCTGGCAAACGCAAACAAGGGTAGAAACCAAGAAAGATTTTAACAGCTCTAACCTCTTCCCCCCTCTGCCGCAAGAAAGCAGCGCTGATATCCAGAGCAAATCTATTTCGGAGCTGATGGAACAGCACAAGGCACGACTTGCAAATTCGTCCTTAACCAAATGTGTCAAAATTCCCTCAGCTCCCATGCACCGGGCAATTTTCACAAGCCTTTTGATGCCAGACAGTTTACTTGCAGAAATATTCCTGGGTCTGGAGAGTTCTCAATGCAAACATTCATTCATTTAAAAACTCTTTTTTCGCCACGTGTTTGCCCCTCGCTGCTCTCCGGTTTCCAGAGCCCGGTCACCCCGTCAGCTGAGCAGAAACAAAGCCATGTGAGCCGGGCAACAAATCGTGCCAATTGAAGAGGTACAGAAAGAGGCGACATTTATGGGCAAGGCCTCAGCTGGCTCCTGTATATCATAACCGGGGAGCGCTTGCCTGCTTCCAGGACCTTTGTAGAAACTGGGAGAGCTACGGGATCAAACTGTGAGCAGAGGGGGGAGAAAATAAAAGGAAAAGAAAGGAAGGATTTCTGCCCAGCAGCTCCTTCACAGGCAGCAATCTGGCCAGCTCACAGGTGCTGGGAACCCAAGGCTCAGCATCTGCAGAATTCAGTCTCAGTTTGTGACCAAACTTAAATCATAGCCATCCTGATACCAGACAAACAACAGAACTGGCTGGAAGCTGGGGGAAGGAGAGAAGAGCTAAATGCCTATAAAAGTCATTTTCTCTTTTATTTGTTATCTTCCTTGTAATGATCACACCATGTTTCCTAGCTATTTTTGCAGTAAGTTGTATGCAGGTCTCAGGAGGCCTCTGGATGACTTATTATTAACGATGTCTTCTTATTATGGATGGTGATTTATTATCAGGATGATTATATTTGTACCGGGTATGCCGTTCTGCTGCCAGCACAAAGCTCTTACCATCTTCAGAGCAAAAGGTCATGTTCCCGCAGCACTACGTGCCCAGCTCTGCAACACAGAGCCAGTGGGGCTGCAGATTATGCACACGCACGGGGCAAAAGGGCAAAGAAACGAGGAGCCCTGCTGCACCCACAGCACTGCAACTGCTCCACAGCTCAGGGATGCATGGGCACCCCACCGGGTTTCACTCCTCACCCTCTCCTGCATTCCCCTCTGGGGAGCAAGGTCACCATGTAATGATGTGTATATATCTAAAAAAAAAAAAAAAAAAAAATCACATTGCTGCAATCTGCAGCTTGCATTACCAGTCGACGAGTGTTTAACCTTAGGAAATTGGAGTCACTTTTTTACCCTGCTTGCCTTGGAGGTCTCGCACTGCAGCAGCTCTAACGCGGGACTTGCCGGGCGCAGGAGCCTTTTGATGCCAGCCTCTTAGCTGACGCTAAAAGAAGCCGCAGGAGCAGGTAGACGGCTTCCTAAGCCGAAAAATATAGGATTTAGGAGCAGGAGAGGGGCTGCTCCTGGCGGATCGCCCCGGGGGTTGGGCCGGCCCCGGGCCAGCCCCGCGCCCCGGCCGCGCACCCTCTGCGCTCCCCGTCCTCCCTCTAGCGGCTGCTCCCAGCCTCCGCCCCGCGGGTCCCCTGCTCTAGGGCTCCCCTCGCAGCCCCTCTCGCAGCCCCTTCGAGACTCACCTCCACTCACACGGGTCTTTCCCGAGGCCTCAGACCCCCCCCCCCCCCAAGATGAGATGTAAGGGCAGGGTGACGCCCACCCCAGCCCTTCCCCATACACACCCCCAGCTGCATCATTTTTGCATCACTTTTGGGGCCTCCCTTTATGGGTTTCACTCCCCCTCGTTAGCTCTTCCTCAGACCAGCGGGTCCTCATTAAAGTGTAGGACTATCAGATGTGGGGCTCCTGACTGTTTTTTCATATGGAGGCAGAATCCAGGCCCACGTGTTGCTGCATATTTGGCATTAGCCAAGGCCTTCTCTCCACACCTGTACAAAGCAGCAGAACTAAGTAGACCCCGAGGAGATTTCAAGCAGAAAAATGGGAGAAATCTTGAGGTTGTTCACTACACATGCTTTATTAAGTGGCACAGGGAAAAAAAAAAAAAAAAAAAGAATCCCAGGCAGTGAAGTTCCACCATTGCAAGTCATCGTTCATCAGCTGGAAAGGAGCCCCAGGTGTCAGGCACGAGGACGTGGGAATTTGGTTCCACAAAGTGACCAGAACAGAGGACAGAGATTGGCTGGACCCTGGCAAGCACAGAGGTGGAATCACTAAAGATGAGGCATCTTTGCAGTGATATTAAGCCTTGGAATTCAGAGTTTGAGTCATTTCCTGAAAAGCAGGAATCAGGGAGATGCCTAATAGGAGAGAGTTTTTTGCCGCAGCCTGCTCCAGGAAGCTCTTCTCTCTCTCGTCCTCACACCGGCACGCAGCAGTGGAGCCAGGAGGCAGCCTGAGCTGACAGCGATGGGTACAGAAAGGCTGCGAGCTGACAGCAGCTCTCAGGCAGCACAGAAATGCCAACCACCATCACAGGATGCTGAACGCGCCCGTCGAAGGGGCCATGCCTGGGCTGAGGAAGACAGCTGAGGCTCCTGGGGCAGAAAGCAGAATAAAATAAACCGAGGTACAAAGCATCCCACCAGAGGTGTCTGTCCTGATCATGGCCAAGTTGGGAAAAGGCAGGTCTGAAATGGGCCTGAGGCAGGATGCAGGGAGCTGCTGGCACTGGAGAGGGGCGCAGCAGAGCCCCACATCCACAGCGAGGGCTGGGAGAGGGCTGGGGACCACCTTGGGAACCCCTTAAGACCCTCTATGGTCTGGGCCTAAGGGGGGCAAGGAGAGCAAGCCCAGCACAAAGGGATTTTAGAGATAGTCAAGTTTTAATTCCCAGCAGCACTCGTACCACTGGATGGAAGAGGTGAATCCTGCCCGAAGGAAACCCCATGGGCCCAGCCTGGCTCTCACTTGCCCCCCATGCAGGTAAAGGGGAGCCACTTCTGGGCACAGCTGATCCATCGCTCCATCAGGGCCTCCGTGTCTGAGCCCCAGAGCTGCAGGGGGGGGCGAGTGCCTCCCCTGGGAACCATCCCCAACATGTCCCATAGGTGTCCCAGGGGAGGCGGGGGGCTCTGCACCCACTGGGGTGGCGGTGCCTGTGCTGGGGGAGCATGTAGGGGTCCTACAAGGCAGAGTGCGGAAAAGGATGGATGGAGAAATGGGAAAAAAAAAAAAAATGGAGAGAGGGAGGGAGGGAGGAGCAGCCTTGCAGCACAGAAAGTTGGAAGAGATCATGGCCAAACTCCGGCAGTGCCTCCCGCTCCACATCTCAATACTGCTTTTGCAAGGGAAATATTAGTTTTTAATTAATTTTCTCACTTCGGTTGTTGGAAGAGGAGGAGGGAGGTGGATCACCTTCAAAAAAGAAATACAAATAACTGCTTTAACAGGAAACTTTTGCTGCTGTAATTTATTGGAAGGCAAAATGAGCTCCGATTACATTATCCACCCGCACTGTGCCGGCAACACGTACTTCGGATATTGCGCTATAATCCAATGACTGCTCCTGAATTATTAACACCAAGTTGTTATTAGAAGAAGTTGCCTGGCTTATTTCCGCCATTCTCCCCCCCACTCCCTTTATTAAGTTTCAATTGATTCCCCACACCTCCTCCTGCCCCCCAAAAAATGAGCCTTCGCCTCCCCGGCTCCTTCAGAGCTGCCACACGTTACTTGCATTTGGCAGCCTGGTGAATTATTCACGCGTGCCGGGAGCGGAGGAGATATTACAGGTCTCGAAGGAGCCAGCACGGCTCGGCTGTCATATCCCCATGTGGATGCCCCCCTTGTTCCCCCCCGTCCAACAAAGTTTTTGTCCAGAGAGAAGTCGTGGGGCAGGGGACGTCCTGCGAGCATCCCCTGTGTGCTCCTCGCCCCCGTTTGCTCCCTGCCCCGGCCTCGCCTCTCCCGGGATGGAGAAGGGGCACGGAGGGCCCGGGAGCTGCCAAATCTCTGCCGCCCACAGAGCCTGGCACGGCCGGGAGGCCTGAAATGCCCCCGGTGGCTCCGTGCCACCTCCCTGCCCGCCCCCGGCCTCCCTCCTCCTCCTCCTCCTCCGCGGGGGTCCTGCAAATGGCGCTTCTCGAAGTGGTTAAAAATAAAGTAAAAAAATAAAGTAAAATAAAATAAATAAAATAAAATAAAAAATAAATAAATAAAATAAAATAAATCAAGTCCTTGCCTCGCTCCGACCTGGGACAGGCACGTCCCGGCTGTGCTTCCCCGGGACCCCGCGTCCAGCTGCGTTTCTGGGACTAGAAATTAAAATTCTGGAGTTTAAAAGGCTAAAAACACATCGAGCCACAGGCACTCACAGGGAGTCCCCGCGGCGGCTGCAGAAGGATCCGTCCCTGTCCCTGTCCCTGTCCCCTGAGAACCCCGAAAGCCCCCGGGAGGGTCCCCCGGAGTGCTTAGGGACCACCCAGCATTTGGGATGGGGACACCCCCGGGAGCTGCGTTTAGTTTGTGCTTGGGACCGGCTTACTGGCGGGGGGGCTCCCAGTTTTTCCTTGCATCCAGACCCCAGGCACCCTCCTCCGGGAGCATCCCCCCGACATCGGTGCTCCCCCAAATTCAGAGCAGAGGCTCGTTGTCCTTTCCCGGCCTCCCCGACGGCGGCAGGCTGTAGGGGCACGGCTGAGGGGGGGGGGGGGGGGGGGGGGCCCCCCGGGGAAAAAAAAATTGTCCCCTTGGGGGGGGCGGGCGGGGGGGGGGCGATCCCCCATCCCCACCGGCCCTGGTGCCGCTGGCTGTCCCCTGGAGTTTGCTCGCAAACGAAAAACCGGGGGCTGCCCCCCGCTGCTCTGGGTTCAGCCGTGGTTTTAGGGCGGTGGGTTTCGTGTCCGCCCCCCTCCTCCCCCCGGGAAAAAGGGGGGGCTCGGGCAGGGCCTCGCCGTGCCTCCGCCGCTTCCCCGCATCCCCGCTGCCCGGAGCCCCGGGGAAAATCCCGGTTTCTCTCTTTTTTTGGTTAAATGGGAAGGCTTTTGGGGGAGGTGCGCTCCCCGCCCGGCCGCCCTGCTCCTGGCCCCGTTTCCCCGGCCGGGTGCGGGCGCTTGGGTCAGGTTTATTTTTGGTGCGGCGAAGTTATTTATTATTTTTTCCCCCGCAAGGGAACGGCTTGCGAAGGGAAGAAAGAGAGGGACACAGATCCAAAACGACCTCCGGAGATCGGCTCTGTCGGGGGGCTTCTGCTCAGCTCCGCGGGGCTCCCCGGGGCCCCCCCCGCACCCTCCCCGGCAGCGCCGGGACCCTGCGGGCGCCCAGGCGGGGGTGGTTGTTTGCCGGGGGGGAGCAAGGAGCCCGTCGGAGGCGAGGAAGCAGGACACCTGTGGCCACCCACGGGGGACATGGGGACATTTACCGGCTGCTCTGCGAGAGAAGGCGAAGGGGACCTCCAGGCTCTCTCCGCCTGCGCGCACTCGCAACCCCAAATCTGGGGAAAAGGAGGGGGGCTTTAAGACAAAACTGAGTTAGTTGCCGGGCTCCCCCCCCCACACCGTGCGGGATGCTGTGCCAAGGCCCTGAGCTCGCTGGCAGCTGGAGGGCACGGAGTCTGCTCCTCTCCGAGCCTCTCCCAGGGAGCCGCAACGTGTTTAGGGCACTTCGAGCAGGCAGACATAACTAGGAGCCATGCACGGCTCAGCTATGCCGGGGAAGGAGGTGTCATTTGTACGCAGTTACTTTGGTGATCAACACTTGAATGATTTATGCCGCCTGCTTTAATTCTATTCCTGTGACATTTTCCTGGACAAAAGCGGGGCCGGACGCAGCCAAACCCGAGCGGCCCCCGGGCTGCCTGCGGAGGGGGGGGGGGTTAGGCGGGGAAAGGTGGGGGGTGACGGTGCCGCCACCCCAAAATAAGGCTCTGGGGGCGGCGGGGGGAGACGCCTCCAAAGCTGCCCCCCATAGCCGGAGGGTTCCTTCACGGCCCCGGGTAAGCCTCGGGTTCAGCGGGGGTTTTCTGCGGGAAAGGCCGCTGCTTCACCCGCTTTTCTTCCCCGGTGGAAGGCGGGGACCCTGCGCGACATCTCCCCGTCGGCTCCAAGACCCCTTCCTCCATCCCCCAGTGCCGCCGTTTCCCCCTCTTTGGGTCCGGCCCCAAACTTTCCTGCGTGCCCCAAGGGGGAATGGGTGCCGGGTCCCCCCTCGCAGGAGCTGGTAAAAGCGGGGTGAAACGCTCCGAATAAAGGCGTTTTTCCCCCAAAACGAACCCAAAACTGGGAGAGAAGAACCGACGGCTGGGCGGGCAGGAGAAGAACCCGGCAGGACGCGAAGTTTGGTGGCGGTGGCAGGATCCGGTCCTGGGCTGCTCCCGGTGCCCCCCTGCTCCCCGGGGCCCTCCGAGGACGGGGCGATGCGATGGGACCCGCCGCGGGGCACCGAGGGTCTCGGATTCGGGGCCGGATGCCAAGAGGGCTGCCAAAACAAAACAAAACAAAACAAAATTAAGCATCGGGAGGTGCGGAAGGGGGATGCTGTGCTTTTTCCCTAAGCCACGGCAGGGGCAACCCAGCCTGCACCTCCTTTTAATTTTGCCCCCCTCCAGGAGCGCAGATATATAGGGTGTCGATATAGAGGATGGATGTGCGGGGAGCGAGTTGCAGCGAGCGCAAAGGGAGCACAGGAAACAAACCCCAACGCACCAAAGGCACCAGCGAGCAGCACAGAGCACGGCGGAGTGGGGTCGGGGCGACCCCCCCGGGACAGCCACAGAGCCCCCTTCCCTCTCTCCCCCACCGGCTGCCTCTTTCCCAGAGATGTGATATTTTGGGAGTGTCGGGGAGAAGGGCAGGCGCCAGGCCTGGAGCCACCCGTGCAGGGACTGAGCCCCGCATCATTGCCACGAACCGGGCGAGGCAAACGAAAAAGCTCCCCCCGGGCCGGAGAGCCCGTCCTAGGGGTGCTGCCCGCCCCCCGGGCTGTGCCCGCTTTGGTTCCCTTGGGAACCAAAAAGAACTGGGGGCACTGAGACCCCTGACCCCCCTTCAGGAGGGGAGAAGCTGTCTGGAGGGACTAGGGGAGAAACCCGAAATCTTTGCGGCTCTTTGCCGTCCTTAGCACAGTTTCACCCCTACCCTGAACGGAGAGGGCTGCTCTCAGGGTGGGGGGGCGCAAGTTGCGCCCTTGCGCTGCGATCCGGGCCGCGAGGAGGGCGAGCGAGGCTGCAGGCTCGGCACATCCCAAAACGCTCGGCCAGCCTGCCCCAGCTCTCACCCAGGAACTGGATTTTTTTTTTCCCCGTTCTTTCTTTCTTTTTCTTCTTCTCTCTCTCTCTTTTTTTTTTTTTTTTTTAAATCTTATTTCTGTAATTATAACACCAGCATCCCCGGCTGAGTCCTCAGTAAAACCCGGATCCTGACATAAAACGCCACGCTGGAAAATAATGCGAGGGGACACAAGGGAGAGGAGGAAAGTCTCTAATTGGTTAAAATATGTTTAAATCACTTCATAAAACCCAAGCAAAGCGAAGCAAATAATCCACCTAGCAAAGCAAAGAAGCCCGGCGATTTAGAATCAGTGTAATACGCTCCCCCCCGACCGGCTCCCCCCAGCTCCTCGCAGTATTTGATATGATGAATAACCCAATATAGGCCTTTAAAAATAGGTCACTGCATAAAGAGACTCCCAGAGAGCTATAAAAAATGGGAAGAGGGCGCTTTAAGGAGAGAAGCCATTTGCTTCTTTTGTGCTTCTTTGGTACCTAGCGGCCTGGGAGCTGCCAGCCGCTCTCCTCCTGCCACTCGAGGTGAGGAAGGAAAAAGTTAGGGCCGGAGCCGGAGCCGAGCAGAGCCCCTCGGGTCCTCCCCGTCCAGCCGCGGGCCGGCTGCCGGCAGCCCGGCCGGGACCCCCCGCCCCCGGAGCCAGGCACGCTCTCCCCCCCACCCCCGTCCTCGGGCTTTGTCTCCGGCCCCGCTCCGGATTAGAAGGGGCGATTCTCTCCCCCACTGCGTGTCCCGCGTTGATTTTCCCCGAGGGTGTGAGCGCCGAGCCCTGCAGCACCCCGCGTCCCCCCCTCTGCCCCCCCCTCCAACTCCGGAGCCACCCGAGGGCTGGCACGGGAAAGCCTGGGGCTGGAATCCGGCCCTCTGTGCCCGGGGAGGCCGAGCTGAGCCAAGCCGAACCGAGCCGAGCCGAGCCGGGCCGGGCCGGGCCCACCGCAGCCCCCGCGAACACAGACCCCCGGCGGCAGCAACTTGGAGGGGGCCCGGCCCCGCAACCCCCCCGGCACAGGGCGCTGGGAAAGAGGAGCACGACAAATCCAGCGGCAATCTTCGGGTTTTATTCTAAAGGAAAGGTCTGCCTTACCTGGAAACACGCATCTCCCCTTCTTCCCCTCATTAAAACACCAAACGGCTCCGGGTAGAGCCCGAGAGAGACATTTTAGATAAACTAGTAGCCGGAATTAAGAAGAGGGAGAAATAGAAGAAAAAAATATATATCTGGAAAAAAAAAATGATTTTTTTTAAAAAAAAAAATAAAAAAGAAAAAAAAAAAAAAGAAACCGCCGAATTTTTGTTTTGTTTTGTTTTCGCTTATTATTATTTTTCACTCTACTGTATTATCCTTATGCAATAAAGGCTGGTTTGTAATGTAATTTAAAAATATATATGTCCAAACAAATAGCAGGGCCAGAATATGACAAGTGCATTCAGCATTATAATTCAACTGGGCTCCACCTACATACCGCCTCCTAATTAATGGGTCTCCGAACTTGCAAAAGCCTGCATTGGACAGAGAGAGAGAGAGCGAGCGAGCGAGAGAGAGAGAGAGGGCGAAAAGTGTCATTGAAGATAATTGATTACCTCCCAATCAACAATAACTTGTTAGCAATAGTCAATTACCCCGTCTCTTCTCGCCTCTTTCCCCCCGGTCCGAGGTCTCGGTGCGAGGGCTGCTCTCCCCCTCTTCGAAGTCTTTTTTTTTTCTTTTTCCTTTTTTTTTTTTTTTTTTTTAATTTTCATTATTTTGGGGGGCATTCGTTTCGGGGGGGAGGGCAGGGAAAGTGCTGCGATTTGGGGTGTTTCTTAAAATAGCAGCTGAGAAGAGGAAAAGAGAGGAGAGAGAGAGAGCAAAGAGAGAGAGAGAGAGAGAGAGAGAGGACAGAGAGAGAGAGAGAGGGAAAAATCCCCGACCCGAAACCCTGGGACAGGAGGTGCGGCAGGACCACCTCTCGGCGAGGGACCGACGGCAGCTCCGCTCCCGGCCGCCCTGCCGGCCGCCCGACGTGGCTCTCCCCGGGCAGAACCGGGGCTCCTCCGCCGGCCTTGGAGGTGGGCTTCAACTTTTGCTCGCTGCCCTCTCCTCCGCCTCTTCCCCGCGCTCCCGCCGGGGTTTTCTCCCCGCGGCAGCGCATCCCCGCGGCGGGTGGGGAAGGCAGCCCCGCGCGGCCCGGCCCCACCATGACTTCCAAAGAAGAAGCCAAACCTTCGTCGGGGGAAGAACGCCGGAGGAGCCCTCTGGATCACCTCCCCCCGCCGGCCAACTCCAACAAGCCCCTCACCCCCTTCAGCATCGAGGACATCCTCAACAAGCCGTCGGTGCGGAGGAGTTACGCGCTGTGCGGGACTGCCCACCTGCTGTCCGCCGCCGACAAGCACCCCCCGGCCGGGCTGCCCCTCTCCGGCCGGCCGCTGCTCTCACAAACGTCTCCTCTGTGCGCCCTGGAGGAGCTGGCCAGCAAGACCTTCAAGGGGCTGGAAGTCAGCGTGCTGCAGGCGGCCGAAGGTAAGGAGAAGCGCCCGGGGGTGTCCCCTCGGGGTCGGGGTGGAGGAAAGGTTGGGGGCGCCGTCGGGGATTTGTTTTTTTGTTTGTTTGTTTGTTTTTCGGTGGAGCGGGGAATAAGGGAGGATTTGGGCCACGACGGCCGGCTCCGGGGGTATAGGAGCGGAGGCTGAGCCTCTCTGCCTCCCCATGGAGAGGCAGGGGTCGGGAGGGGAAGGAGCGGGGGGGGGGGGGGGTGCCGTCGAGGAAAGGGGGCAATCTGGCGGCTCGTCGGCAGGCAGGGACGGGATGACGATCTTCGGGCAGCGGCAGACGCCGAAAAAGCGTCGGAAGTCGCGGACGGCCTTCACCAACCATCAGATCTACGAGCTGGAGAAGAGGTTCCTCTACCAAAAATACCTGTCGCCGGCGGACCGGGACCAGATCGCCCAGCAGCTGGGGCTCACCAACGCCCAGGTCATCACCTGGTTCCAGAACCGCCGCGCCAAGCTCAAACGCGACCTGGAGGAGATGAAGGCCGACGTGGAGTCCGCCAAAAAGCTGGGCCCCAACCCCGCCGTGGACATCGTGGCCCTGGCCGAGCTGGAGCCCAGCACCGAGGGTCGGGGCAAAGCTCGGCCCGGCTCCCCCCCGCCGCCCCCCGCAGCCCGGGAGCCCGGCGCCCCGCCGCCGCCCCGCCCCGCCTCGCCCCCCACGGAGCGGCCCCGCAGCCGCCGGGACAGCGAGGAGGAGGAGGACGAGGAGGAGGAGGACGTGGAGATCGACGTGGATGACTGAGGGGCGGCCGCCGGGCTCCCCCCCGCACCCCACGCCCCCCTCAGCCCGCTACCCCATCCCCGCCCGACGGCTCCAAACCGGCCTCCCCCCCCCACCCCCCCAGCCCGGCCCGGCACGGCTCGGCACGGCTCGGCCCGGCGGCTTCTCCTCCTCGGTCAGAGCAATAAGCAGCAGCAGCCCGGCACACACACACACACACAAACACACCCCCACACACCCACAGTCACGCGAAAATTAATTTAGGGTAGAGTCGCTATCCCTCCGCCTGTCACATCTTCGGAATGGTGCAATTACGGACGGCTTCTGTATAAATATTTAAACGTATATATTGGATTTTTTTTCCCCCTTCCCCCTTTTATTTTTTATTTTTTGAGGTTTTCATTATTTTTTTTTTTTAAATATCCACCCGTTGCGATTATTTCACCCATAAGGGAGACGCGTAACCTTGGAACAAACTCGGCTCCCACCAGCTGTCTGGGGGGGGCGGTTGTTTCCAAAGACTTCCGAAACGAGCCGCTTTAGGGGAGGTTTAAGTTAGGCTTAAAACGGCGACGACACGAAATCAGCCACTTTTCTTTCCCTGCATGTTTCAAATGTGCACGAAGTAATTTTATTATTTTTTTTCCTTTTAAAAACATTTTTTTTTTCCTTTCGCAGTCTTGGGAACTTGGGGATGGGGTATAATGCAAGTTTAAAAATATATACTTTCTTTTTTTCCTAGAGCATAGAGATTTGTCTCCAATGCAATTTCTGCCTCATTTTACCAATTAAAAGCTATTTTTACCATTTTCTGCTATTGTTGTGCTTTTATTAAAAAGCTGCCTTTCGTATTTTTGATATGAAGGTGGTAACAAAAAAAAAAAAAAAAAGAAAAGAAAAAAAATCCTAGAATTATTTTTTACTCTTTTTAGAATTTTTTGCATGCTACGGAAATAAAAAGAACAAATCCCAAGATCAATACATTTAAATATTACGCTATAAATTAAAAAATAAAAAAAATGTACAGATTTAAAACCTGTTTTTGTTTGAATTGTACAAATTTTAAAAGGCCTGCTATTTAAGTTCCGGTAGGGACAATGTCGCTTTATTTACTGTCTCTTAGAATTGTACAGATAGCTCTCTTTTCCGATACAATAAAATCTTTACCATTTTAATATACTTTTACCGTCCTTCTTTGTGAACTAACCCCGGCCCCGGGCTGCGGCCGCCGCTCCCCCCAGCAGCCCCCATCCCGTTCGCATTTAAAGTTTCTGCAGCGCAGTTACCTGCGAGGAAATGAGGGGCGAGGAGCACCTGAGCGAGAACTTTAGCACTTTGATATTCTTTTATTATTATTATTATTATTCTTTGCCTGGTGGAAGTGCGCGGCCAGGCTGGAGGCGCAGCTGCCTTCCCGGGGCCGGCTTATAGGGCAGCCGCCCCGTACCTCCGCACCCACCCGGGGGAAAAAGAAGGGGGTAAAAGGGGGAAAGGGGATCGAGGGGGGGCGAGGAAGGAGCTGAGGCCCCTCTGCACAAAAGCAGCTCCGTGTGCGGCCGGGGGGAGCTGCCCACAGCCCGCCGGCCGGCACCAACCGCTCCCGGGCACAGGCTCTGCCTCTGCGGCACCTACGGGGCACGGGGATGGGATGGGAAATTGGAAAAGGGGCCATTCCCCTTCCCCTTTTTTGCCTTTTTTTTTTTTTTTACTTTCCTTTTTTTTTTTTTTCTTTTTTTTTCTTATTTTCTTTTTTTTCTTCTCTCTCTCTTTTTTTTTTTTCCTCCAAAATTAACGCTCTCCTGAATGCTTTTTCCCCTTGGCAGCGTGAGCTGCCTTTTGGAGGCGAGCAACGCGTGTTTCTCCCCATTCTTTGCAAAATTTATGTGAGAAAGACAAATCTGGTGTACAGTGGCAGAGCTCCGCCGAGAAGTGTCCAGATAAGACAGGGTTGGTTTGTGGGTTGGATTTTTTTTTTTTTGGTCCAGTTTCTCCGAGGCTAAATAAATCTTTCTCCTCTTTGAGAATGGATGGGGTTGTAATTTTTAGCGTAAAGCATGAAAACTGGGGACAAATGAGCCCTCTTCTCTGAAGTGACAAGCGACAATGGAGCATATACAGCCTCCTGCGGTTCGCCATGCTGAAACAAGCGTGCCCCTCCGCAGCAGAGAGAAGGCGAGCGCTTGGAGACCATATGGTTTTTGAATTTTCTTCACAATTTCCAGACAATTTGATGGATTAGGTTAACCCTCCCTTCCACTGTTTAACTCCGCAACAATGGGAGCAGAGCTGTTCTCCCTTCGTCGGGGCATCTGTGCGCTTCTATTCTTCTCTCTTTCTCTCTTGGTATTTGGAACAAGCCTATGAATTACAATGAAATCCACTTTTCTTTAGTATTATTTGGAAGAGCACTTGTTTTCCGCCACCTCCCGCCCCCACCCTCCCATCCCCTATTTTTTGTTTGTTTTTTTGTCTTTTTTTTTCCTCCGAGTGATAGGTTTGACTTCTGTCCAGATCTCTCGGAAAGCCTTCAATCTTGTCCTTAAGTGTTTTTATGCTAAACAGGCAAATCGTAAATGCTGAGAAACTGTGACATTTATGTGAAGATCTAGTTAAAGGGCTTTATTTGTTTTCTTTATCTGTTCTTTTTTTTCCCCCATTCCCTCTCCTCATCCCCCTCCTCTCCTGCCCCCTCCCTCCCCCCAGCCTTTTATTCTTTTGTCTTGGAATGGATTTAATGAGGCTGCAAACACTACAATTCAATATAACCACGAAATAAAAAAAAAAAAAAAAAAAAAAAAGGTGGCTGGGTCTATGGAAAACAGGCTCGGAGTTAATTTGGATTTCTCATCTATTGACTCGTGTGTGCAAACAGCAGAGCTGCCGGGGCCGCCTTGAACCCGGCGAAGTTTGCCACACGTGGCTGGGGCGGGTTGGTAAATAATGCCTCCTCCCCAAGATTTGCAGCGTGCTCATTTGGCTCGACCCCATTTCCAAAGAGCCGGGATTTGGGTGAGTTAATTTGCGAACAGAGGAAAAAAAAAAAAAAAAAATCACATGAAAAAAAAAAAAAAAAAAAAACAGCAAGCTTTTTATTGTGTCTGTGAATATATATATATATATATTTAGCTTAAAAACCGAGCGCCGGCTTGTGCCCCTCATTTGTCATGCATTTTTAAACGCGCCGTTTCCTGGGATTACCTAGCCGCCTAGATTTATTGCCCGGGGTTTGCTCTCCCTCGAATTGTAGGCACACTTCGGAATCGGGTGGGGCTTTTTTATTTTTTCACCTTCTTTTTAATCTCCTTTCTCTCTCTGTCTCTCCGCAGCAGCAGTAGGGACGCGGAGCCAGCGCGGAATCGGGCCCTGCGGTGAAGGGCCAGCCGCAGCCTCTCACAGCCGGCTCCGTGCTCTGGCAGCGGGCGGGGGCCGTGCCGAACCCCCCTACAACCCTACAACCCCTGAACAACCCCCCCCAAAAAAAAAAATAAAAAAAAAAAAAGATCCTGGCCCCTACAACCAGCCTAGGACGCCGGCGGGGGAGCCGCCGAAACGGGAGTTGGGTCCCCGAGCCCCCGAGCCCCCCGGTGCCGTTCCCATTTTCTGGACTTCTCCCGGCCCCGGGGGGGGTCCTGGGGGGGCAGAAACGATCCCGTTTTCCCACCCGCCCCCCGGTAGAGGGGCTCGCTGCGGCCCGGGACGTTGCGGAGCTCCTCGGCGCCGTGCCCGGGGCCGGCTCCTCGATGCGGCAGGGGCTCCCTCGTTGGGGCAGGGGGTGACAAAGGGGGGGGGGGGGGGCGGGACGGGGGAGGCGGAGTGGAGAATCCCCCTTTCCCAAACGAAAATGGGTCCGGATTCGAGCGGGGAACGCGGGATTCCCAACGGGAAAAAGAAAAGGTATAAACCCGGGGAAAGCGTGCTCCCCGAGCTTCGGTTCCGTGGAAGTGAAAAAAGCGAAGTTTGGCTAAAAGGGGTGCGTTAACACTGCGGGGACTTTCCGAGGATGGGCTGGAAAACCGGCTGCCCCCGCGTGCCCGCCCCATCGGTGCCCTGGACCCCCCGTGGGTGCGGGCGGCCGTGGGTCCGAACCCCGGTGCGGGCGCTGGGAGCGGGCCGGTGCCGGGGGCGAGGCTCCCCCCAACTCGGGCACGTCTCCCTTTTCCCAGGGGGGGCTCGGCCAAGCCCGCACCCCTGGCCCACGATTTTCCCTATCGGTGAAAACCCCATTTCTCAAACGCCGGAGCGGGCGCTGCGCCCCCTCTTCCCCATCCTTCATCCCCAAAGCTGACACTGCCTTGGATTTCGTTTGGACGTGGTAGGGAGGCGGGAGAGGAGGGGGCAGGTGGGGGGGGGGGGGGCCCCGGCTGCCGGCTTGGAAATGCAACCCTTGGGGGTTTTTTGTCAGGCTTTTTTTTTTTCCCCCTTTTTTTTTTTTTTTTTTTGAGGGGGGTGGAGGGTGGAGAGATCCATATTTGATCTTGTTCACTTCACACAGGGCTCCCAGACGGAGAATAAAGCCCCCCTCCTGAATTATCCAACAGGGCTAAAGCAGGTTGAGTCAGTGAAATTCAGTTCCTTATTTTATGAGGTGTCAGGGCTGATGTCGAATATGGCAACGATAACTAATACTACAGTCTGAGGGACCAGAACGTGGTAATTAATCCCAAAGACTTAAGTGTATTTTAGTTCAGGAGAAAAAAAATCACTAATTCAATCGTCCGGAAAATTGAAGTTTGATGCATGAGTCTCTGCTGAAAGGAAAGGCTTTTTCTTCCCGATTCTGGGGCTGGGGCAGGAATCGCAGCCTCACTCCTCTGATCCCCGAAATGGGGCTGCGATACCCCCGTGCCCGGCCCCGGTCACACGGGGGGGGACCGGCACAGGGGGACCGGCACAGGGGGGATCCCCAGGGTCCGGGGCGCTGCCCCCTTCTCCTCGCACACCCCAGGGCTCTGCCCTCCCGCCGCCCTGCAGCAGGCACAATGCTTTCGCGGACATATCGCCATTTCTTATGCATGTCGCGACATGTTATGGGGCACAGACGGGCAGTTCTTCCCAAGCCAAGCCCGGGGCAGCCCGGGCCCCACTGTGCGCACCGAGCCGCGGGATCTCCGCGTTTCCCTTCGCTCCTCCCCAGCCCCGCTACCTCCGG
>NC_048898.1:22549323-22603347 GCF_011077185.1 Oxyura jamaicensis
GAATTACTAGTGATATGCACGGCTGTCACTGCAAACTACATTTATGGATTTGCAAGTCATTTCCATAAATCAGCTGCATTGGATCCATCAGAAGAGCAGAGCCCGGCGTCGGTGCGAAGATGATGGAGCTCTCTTTGAACGTATAATGAAGTGTTCCAAGGGCTGCAGTTATTTTTCTGCTTGTTAAGGATTTTTTTTTGGAAGGGGGAGGGGGCCTTCTCGAATTTGATTTTAAATTAAAATGTCGCCAAGAGATGTTTTATTGGTGATCACCCTTATGATAAATTTATGCTTCAATAATTACTTTTCACGGGGTATCGATTTCCTCTGGCAAAAGCCTTTCTCCCTCCTTCCAAACCCCTGTCTTCCATTTCCCGAACAAAGTAGTGCTGCCCCCCCCATGCCCCCCAGGGGGGATGCAGAGCTCAGGGACGGCTGAAATTCCCCTCTGAGCCCACGGTTCTCGAGTGGGGGGGGAGCTGGGGGTGTCCCCCAACCCCTGCACTGGTCCCATCCTGGGGGGCATCTCCAAAGCAGGGGTAGTCCTGGAGTAGCAGGGGATCTGGGGGTTTTGTGACTGTCCCCCCCCAGCCCCCAGCAAGCCCACCTGCCCACCAGGAGCTCCTTTCTGCTCCTGGAGCCACAGGCCTGCTGCTGGGGACATGCTAGAGGCATTTGGGCAGAGGCAGAGGAGGCTGAGCTCCCAGCGCAAAGCAGCGCTGAGGCCGAGCCGGACAAGGTCCTGCTTGTTGCACAGCTGCTCCTTGCCTTAAAATAAAAACAAAATTATGACCACCAGACTGGAGTTTTGCAAGGTGTCAGTTTCATCCGAATAAATCACTTCTGATCTGTCCTTTCCTGCCAAAGCCAATATTCTTCCCAGCTCCCCTCCTTCATCCATCAATAACCTCCCCCTTGGAAGGGGCTCGCTCTGTGCTCAGAGGACAGGGCAAGTCACTGCAAAAACGGGGCTTTTCCTCTCTTTCCCGAGCAGCAGGCCACTGCTCTCCTTTCCCGTGTGTTTTCCATTCCCTGGGAGCAGGAACACAACATGTGCTGGAAAATGCTGTGGCTGGGTGAATGTGGCTACCTGGTGGCAGGGAGGCCGCTTGTCCCCAGGATACACGACTTGCAACTCTGTCGGCCCAGGCGCAGCACCAGGTGCTTTTTTATTAAAAAAATAAAATAAAAAGAAATTGGGTGAATGCAGAGCCCCCAGCCCCAGCTCAGGCAGCAGCTCCCTGCAGGGCTCCCAGGCTCTTGGGGAGAGAGGAGGCCCCATGGCACCGCCCCAAAATCAAGTCACCCCTGTCCCAGCGTGTCCCCACGCTTCTAATTACCCCACTAATTTCCCTGCCTCCCCAGCTTCAAGGCCACCTCCTGTCCCGGCTCCCAGCAGAAACGGGCCCTGGGGGTCCCAGCGCCAGCCCCCGGACACCCAACCCCGGCAGCGAGCTCAGGGGGAAGGACCGAGGGGAGGTCCGGGGGTGGTTCGGGGGAGCTCAGCCTCTTCCCCTACCGGGCACGGAGCAGCCCGGGGCCGGCTCGGCGCTGCCGCCCTGCCCGGCTCGCAAAGCTTAGGCGAGGGGGACCTCTGCAGGCAGCGGCCCCCGCAGCTCATCGTCCTACAGCAGGCTGTGGAGCAGGGCAGGCCTCCCCCTGGCAGGGGTTTGTTAGGGGAAGGTTTTTTCGAAAGGTTAAAAAAAGGAAGGGGGTTCGCATCCTTTCTGGGTGAGCTGGGGGTCCACCGGTGGAATGAAGTCGTGTTTTCCAGGGTTTGTATACTGCTAACGGCAGACAGACCGGCTGAAAGAAGCATCACAGAATATCCTGAGGTGGAAATGACCCACAAGGATCATCCAGTAAAACTCCTGGCTCCACACAAGACCTCCCAAAAATCAGACCTTGTGTCTGAGAGCATTGTCCAAATGCTCCTTGAACTCCAGCAGGTTCAGTGCCATTACCACTGCCCCGGGGAGCCTGTCCCAGTGCCCAACCACTCTCTTGGTGACAAATATTTTCCTAACTCCCAGCCTGATCCTCTCCTGTCGCAGCTCCAAGGATATGCCACCCCGCATCCCTGTACCAGGACATGAGGAAGCAGGATGCTCCCCCAGTAATGCAGCCTGGAGGGTGAGCCCCATCCCCTGGTCCATGTGCTTTCCAAGTGGATTTCTGCTAAAATCCAAATGACCCCAGTGCCACAGACCTCAGGGGTGGGAGAGGAGTTCAAAGCCAGGCACAGGGATACGCAGGACATGAACACACTGAGAAACAGAGGGCAGCAGGGAACTGACAGACAGCTCCTCTGAGGTGGTCCTGTGTGCACACCGTGCATGCCTCCCTCTCCCAGAGTTATATGTTTTGTTGGATTTCACCCAAAATGTGACTAGAGAGGTGACAAGTGCAGGAAATTCACCCCCAAGATATTTAAAATCCCACTGCACTGTGAAGCAGAGCTTCCAAGCGCTCCCTGGTGTGTGCACAGCTCTTTTCACAGCAGGGTCACCTCTGGCAGAGGCTTTTCTGCCTCTCTCTGTGCTCCCAAAGACAGGACAGTGGCAGGGTCACCATGTCATCTGACAGATCTGACAGCACATCACACCTGGAAGAAGCCCTGTGACCTGGGAAAATACCTTTCCATGTGGAGGATGGTCAAACACTGGAGCAGGGATCAGACTTCAAGGTCTCCATCCCTGGGGATGCTCAAAGGTTGACTGAACTGGGCAACCTGGCCCAGCACCCTTGATCCCTGCTTGGAGGGAGGGCTGATCAGAGGCATCCTGAAGTCACTCCGACCTGAATTATGCTATGACTTGGTGGTATAATCAAACCTCTGGCTGCTCCCCTACCCCCCCCCATCCAGCACAATAAACCTAAATAAAGCACCAAGCTACTTCCAAGCCCACCAGCACAAGCAGCAGTATAAAGCCAGTGTCACACACCCTGTAATCAGTTTCTATTTCTCATTTCTTAAAAACATATTATTTTATGATCCACTAATGCTTTCCCCAAATAATCCCATTTGTTCTTCACCTAATTCAACCGTAGCCCTTAATTGTTTGATACTAATAGCTTTTATTTCTCTCACTTCCTTCTCTTTTTCTTTGCCCTGCAGGAGAAATCAGCTGCAACACCCATGAGCAAGATTACAAAACAGCTTCTGCTTTCATTCCTCATGCCCTGCCCATCCCAGTGTGCAGAAACCATGGCCAAGGGGGGAGGGAATTCACCCCGTTTGATCCACAAACATTTCATTTCAATGATCCATTTCATGTCAAGGTTAGCCAGCGCTAAGGGATACCCAGGTCCTTGTTTTCTCAAGCCTTGGCTGGCACCCAAGGCAGGAGTCTCCCTTCCGAGGCACAATGCTCAAAATGTCCATTTCTTAGAGACCCAAAAAGCAAGTAGCAGACAGCAGCCCCAGAGGTGGTGGAGCTCACCCCCTACACCTGCCATCCTTCCCCATCTGCAATGAATTAAATATATATATATATATATATCTTGTGGTCTGATTTAGATGGAGTACTCCACAGGTCTGCTAACTGTTTTCCCATTAGTCCTCGCTTTCAAGAGCAGAGCTGGATTTTAGTTGGAACAGCCATGAATTCAGCCAGGGAGAAGAGGGGTGGGGTGGTGGCAGCAGGGCGGTGCTGGGCGGGCAGGTGCTGGCTCCTCGGGCTGCAGGAAGATGTCCCGGGGAAGTTACTGCTTCCCAGGGAAGTTATTAGGAAAGGCAGGAGCTGCTTCTCGGCTGTCTCTCACTGCTGCTGCAGGTACAGGCTCTGAACATCACTTCTGCCTGTTTGGCAGCAAGAGAGAAGCAGCAGAGGGGCTGCGATGGGGAAGGATGGATGCTTGCTGCCCCAGGGACCTTCCTGTTTGGTTTTGGTGGATTAACCCTAAAATCAGCCGGTTCCAGTTGAGAGGAAGAGCAGAAAGTTTTGAAAAACTGTCTTAACGCAAATCTCCTTTCTCCTTTTCCTTAAAGCTAAGAAGCTGCCTGCCCTAACCGGGGCAGGTGGAGAAAGGTTTCTAAGAACAAGAGACAAAAAAAGTCTGTCAGGAGAGGATTAGCTGGAGCAGAGCCTGCCTCCGAGCAAGACAGCGGGCGAGGCCGACCTTGCAAAGCCTGTCTGGGCTATTTTCTAGAGGAAGATTGCAGAGCTGCATTAGGAGAGGAAATTCATTTTGCTCTGACGCCTGCTGCTGCTCACACAGCGATGCTGCTCCCCCCAGCCACCACCTCAGGCTCTGAGCCCCCCCAGCGGCCCAGGGATCCCCCCCCCCCCAAGTTCCCCCCAGCTTCCCCCCCGAGCTGAAGAGATCCAGGGGGCTCCTTCTCCTCCTGCTCATGGTGGGAGCGCGGCCCCTGCTCTGCAGCCTACTGGGAAGTGTAGTTCAGCGCCTGCAAGGCCATTTCAGGGAGGCCTCTGCTTCGCTGGGAAGTTTGGGGGACAAAACTGGGACGGTTCCTCAAGGCCATTTGCTGCGTGCATTGTTTAAACAGATCGGCTTCATGACCCCCAGCAAAACGAGGGTGGGGGCATGGCTGGAAACAGGGACCCGGCCCGGGGCCATCCCCATCCCACGGGACACGAGCCTGTGCTCGCCTGCCTGCTGAGTCAGGGCCCGGTGGCATGGGGCTCGCTCGGTTTTCCCCAGGGAAGGTCTCGCACCAGCACCTCACGTGCAGAAACAGAGGTGAGCGCAGCTCTGCAAGGCCTGCAGGCCAGCCTCCATGAGGGAGAGAGAGGTTTGGGGCTCACACGGCTCGGAGATGCACAAAAAGCTTCGTGACGAGGAAAGCAAGAACCTCCCAGCCAGCCATGGGTGCTGGATGTGACCCAAACTCAGCAAATTCCCCAGGGTCTGGCAAAAATGAGCCAGTTTTGCACACTCTGGGGTCTAGGGCACATCTTGAACATGAGTTAGGCTGGGCTTGGGGGTGTTTCATCCCAAAGGGCAACTCTGAATTGTCTGCATTTCTTCCCCCCCCCCTTTTTTTTTCTATTTCCACCAAAGTTTTCTTTCTTTCACTAAGGAGATGTGAGCTGCATCCAGACTGCACCTCCCCATTTTCCTCCTCAAAATAATAATAGCCTCATTTGCTAAAGGCACTATTAGGGTATTAAGTGAAAATGAATTAAGTTTAATTCAATTGTTATTTTAGGAGCTTTGCCTCGTCAGGGTTTTGCAGAGCTTCATTCTTCCACTCGCTGGAGACCGGCTTTAACACGCCCCTGCTGAGTTGTTGCTGCAAGCCACAAACCCATCACGCTGGGAGTTTTACTTAATGCTAAGGGTTGGATTTTATTTTGCTTAATGTCAGAGTCTGCCTGCCACACTGCTGGGGGAGAGGAGGGAGCCACAGACCGGTTAGCTCGAGTCCATCACGCTCGGCTTAGAAATGCAAGTGGCTGTCAGGCTGGCCATGGCTTAGGCAAAATCTGAGCACTTGTTTCCACCACGTCACTGCCCCCCTGCTCTGGGGAGGCTTTACCACCTCCTGCATCAGGTCTCATCGCCAGCTGGGCCTGGATCTTCCCCCTCTGCAGCAGCACGGCCTTGGGGAGAGAGCTGCTGGGGGGAAATTTCTCCTGGGGAGAGTTGGGGAGTTCCCCCTGGGGGTGCAAGCTGGGATGTTCGGTGATGGCTGGCAGCAGCAGAAATGCCAACAAAGCCCCCAGGGAGCACCAGGGTCTGCCCTCGTCAAGAGCTGTGCCCAATGCTGGGGTTGTATTAGTTCTACCAGGCCAAGGAGAAAAATTGAGAGGCGGGAAGGAGGAGAGAAAGCAGTGGCAGAGGGACACAGACTTCCTTGGGACACACGTCCATGCCTTTGCAGGCTACTGGCCCTTACCCCTACAGCCTTGGCTAGGGCATTCAGAAAAAAATCACATTGCTGCACAGGGCAGGGAGATAATGGAGAAAGTGACTCAGCATGGTGAGAAGAGGGGCTCACATCCCCTCCTCCCCCCCCCAAACCCATCAAAAGCCCATTTCAGATGAGCCATTGGCTCCCCATAGCTTGCAGATTTGAGCCACGAGAGCCATCATGTCCCTCCGGTACTCCCCAGCCCATTCCTACGGCAGAGGGAGAAGTGAGGAGAAGACCCCAAAGACAAATGCCCACCCTCGGTGCTGGGACAGTTTGGGGCCAGGAGGAAGCAGCACCGGGAGCAGGGCTCTCTCAGCCCCTAACCTTGCTCAGAGCCAGCGCCTAGGATTTATGGAAGGAAAGCTTGGCAGTGACCTCTGCTCCGCTCCAGCTCTGAGCGTGGACTCGGATGGCATTACAGCGTGATGTACGGCCAGCGGCTCTGCCGGGCAGTCTCTTGTGAGCGATGGCTTGCGATATTTCTGGAGTTTATACCTAGCTCTCCAGCTCGACGGGCTCTCTGGATATGATTTGTGCTGTATGTAGCTCTATAAATATTGAGCTCAGAGCATTATATATGGCGACAGCCCTACAGCACTCCGGGTGATATATCCCCGCGTTTGCGGTTGTAGGCGAATAATTTTAGTTTGAGTGGTGTGGCAATGAGAACAAGGAGGAAGTAAAATAAAAGGGTAATTCAAGACCAAGCGGACAGCAGGGAGCGTGCGTGAGATTCAGCTTATCATTCAAAGCCAAGCCTTTGCCACCAAATCATTGAGGAAATTGATGGTCAGAGTCATTTCCCAAATTAGTTACCTTATCGCTGTGTGATGCTGTCTGCAAAACAAAGGGATGGCACTGAGGCCCCCTGCCCGAGCTTTTGAGGCAGAAGAGGGGAGGCTCAGTGCGAGGGCAGTGGAAGAGCAGAGGATGGGGCTGGCAGGGGACAGGGGCAGGGGACATGGGTTGAACTGGGCTGTTACCAGCAGCTTCTTGCCACCCGATCCCACGGGAAGATGCAGCAGCATCACTTTGGCAACCCCTCCTGGCAAGAAGTTCGCAGGCCACCATGTAGGTTTGGGGACAAGGGCATGCTCCTGGGTACTGCCTAACCCACCCTGCATTGCTGCAGCCCAGGTGCTGCTCCTCCCCCCACCAGCCCCACCGTGTTCCCTCCCCACTGCCAGGAGAAGAGCAAAGGGGGCTGACATCCCAGCAGCAGAGATTTTGGAGGGTTCCCAGGGCCAACCTGCGAGCTGGATGCTGGAATGGCCAAATGCTCATCTCCGGGAAAGTGGAGGGCAGGTTTCGTGCTGTGCCCAGCTCTCTGTGATGCTTCAAGGCACGCAGGTGCTGGTGTTCATGCAGGGCTGGCCCAGGCTCACCCAGCCCAGCTCAGACCATGCAAGTGAATCATTTCCATCCTGGCGTCAGAGCCCAGCGCTTCAACAGAAAGGGCATTTACGTCTGTGGGTGCTGAGGGCATGGCCAGGTGAATCATCGCTGTCCCTTAGAGAGAAGTCCAAGGCAGAGCCTGTAATTAATCATTAATTGTGAAATAGGCGAGTGAACAAGCTCCCAAAGAATGTGATTACAAGGAGGAGAAGGAAAAGGATGTGACGGACCGAGGCCAGCACGCTCTGCTGCAACCACCAGTCTGTACCGGTGTGTTTCCTGGTGCCTCATTCACAGGACCCACACAAGCACCCACCCAGCACCACACAAGGACAGGGTCTGACTGGAGCACCCAGTGGTGCAGGCAGCAGGAGGGAGCATTTAAAAGGATCCGCGGTGGTTTGCTCTGGTTCTGCAAAGAGACGGAAGGTCAACGGAGAGTAAGAGCACTGCTCTGCAGCACTGTGTCAGGGCTGTTTGCGATGGCAGCTATTGCAGGCACAAAGGATGTACGAATTGACCCGATTCCTTCCTCCAGAAAAGATTTAAGCTACATAGGAAAAAATATTTCCAGTGGAAACTGCTGCTTTAACCTTGAAAAGACACAAAAGGCTCAGTGAGACAAAACAATCTGGGGCTAAAGTTGCAATATTTAACATGGGAGAAGCCTTGTAGGGCTGGGATGGAGCAACACGTTCCCCATGCCTGCGCTGCTGATATTACCCTGAGCATCTGTAGAAGCCACCCCTCAGCCCGCCCAACCTGGCTCCCGCTGCCCTTGCATGCTCACCTGGCCTCTAAAATGGCCCCTTTCACCCCAAAATTGAGGAAGGGGCTTTGTGGGGCAATGCTAGCAGGGCTACCTATGGGGGATGCAGTGGAAGGCATGAATCCTAGGTCCTGCAAGCCCCAGCTACTCACGTACAATCACAGCAACCTGGTGTCTCCAAGATGGCTGAATTTGGCCAAAATTGGGCCAGAGGAGACAAAAAATATTAGGTGAGGATGACAGACACGCAGACTCACCTCAAAAGCCTTGTTTTTCTGGAAACCAGGCTGAAAAGAGGAAACAAAGAAGAGAAACTTCACAGCTGGTAGAGCATCCAGAGGATGTTGTTCCCAAATTTCAGCACATCATTTTAGATCACATTTTGGCCTCTGCCCTCTGGGCACCATTTCACTACTAAATGCACCGTGGAATAAATACCAAGCGATGGCGGAGCACAAATAATCCCTTCTCAGAGAGAATTACTTTCCTGGCGAATTCTGGGGAATAAACACGGCTTTAAAAAGCAATAACTGGTTAAACAGATACTCGCACACAAGCAGACCCCATTAAAGTCATTTGATACAAGCCAGGGAAAACCACCTCTAAATCACATAATTATTTTAAGAGACGAAGGCACATTTGTTTAAACCGGTCCGAATCACCTTTGGGGAGGGAGGAGAGAGGGTTCGCGTCTGCACCATTAAATGCTTCGATTCCCTGCAGCTCAAGCCCAGGCTCCTATTTTAATAGCCCTGGAAGTGCAAATAGGTGATGATAAAACACAGGTGATTTCCTCCAGCCTTATTGACTTCCTGCGCCACAAATAAAACTATTTTTAAAATAAAAGCAATAATAAAAAAAAATAAAAAAGAAGGTTGTCTCTTCCTTATTTCTCGGGTTTATATATTTTCCTGCTGGAAGGAAGGAGCTGCTGGGTGCAGTGCCCCCCCCGGCAGCAGCGACCGAGCTCCCTGCAGCCCCTAGGGGGAGCCCGGCCCCCGCGTTTGGCTGCGGGAGGCTTTTTTTTTGGGGGGGGGGGCTGCCGGGGACCGCGTCCTGCGTGGCCGACCCACGCGTGGGTGCTCACAGCCAGCTGGGGGAAATCATGGGAGCTCTCTCCACCCGCCACAAAGGGGCGTGAGGTCCCCTGGCTGCCGTTCAGGAGCCACCCACAGGTCCTTAAAATAAAGGGGAATGGTCGGGGGGCTCACTGGGAATAAACGGGGGGGGGGGGGAGGAAGGATGCTGGGCTCAGAGCCGTGCAAGGCAGTACCTGCAGCACTGCCAGGTGATACACCCATCCCTGCCACCCCACCACTTGTAGGGGGGTTGCTCTGCTCCCCCCATCCCACCAGGGCCCATTTGGGTGCTTTTAGGGATTTTTCTGAGAAGGGGAGCTGGAACCAGGACTTACCTCCTGTGGAACTGCTGGCGAGGGGAGAGGAGCCAGCTGCCTGGGGCAGGAGAGGGTCAGCAACACGGCACCCTTGTTTTTGGCAGTGTTTGTAGCCATGCGAGCTCTCAGGATTCACTTTCCTGTGGGTAAGGTTGCAGGTGTGGCTCTGCCTCTCTGGCTTGCCCCTGCAGTGCTCAAGGTGTGCATACCGGAGCTTGACACAGAGCACTGCACAACCCTGCTCCAGGGGACGTGTGTCCTGTGGTCCCCAGGGGCTTGAGTTGGGTGGGAACAGCCATGGGTCCACAGCCACGTCCCAGGGAGCACATCATGCCCTGCACGTCACCTCCTGCCACAGCCGGGTTCAGACCCACCATGACAACCGATAAGGTTCCGACATTTGCTTTCGCTTCATCCTGAAACGCAAGCTGGGGCTCTGCAGGCATCTCCACGAGGATGGGAGGCAGTGGGGAGCCCCCTCACCTGGGTGGGCTCACATCCCTGGGCCGGGGATGCTGTGCAGAGGCCTGGCCACAGCTCGGAGCACAGAAAGTCACTTATTCACGGCGACCCTGCGCACCATTCACATCCAGCAAACCAGAGCGCCCAGCCCTGGCCTTGCACCCGCTGACCATTGGCATCACAAACCAAGTGTCCTATACCTGAAATCCTGAAGAGGAAGAGTTGAGGCAGCCTTAGGGCCGCACATGGTCTGCGGGCTGTGGTCAGCAGGTACGGAACACCCAGCAATGCTGCTGCCTGAGAACTGCCTCTTGCTGGCAGTGAAAGTCCCCGGGAAATGGAGCTGCTCTCCGTGTTTTCCTCTATCCCGCTCCTCGCGCTGCTTTCCAACTGAAGTTTTAAAAAAAGTAGATATTGATTGATTTTTTGTAATCACTGGTTTGTTATTTTTAGGCTACTGCTGTCTAAGAGACAGACAGCTAACCGCAGCTTCCCCGTGACGAGCGCGTTCGCATTCTTTGGAGAAAAGGAGAAAATCAGTTTTCTCAAGCCTCTCTTGTTCCTGCTCAAAAATCTAGCTCGGGGACACCCCATCTCGCTCTCAGCAGTTTATTTTTGCTCCAAAAGCACAAACTCCCAGCCCCAACAGACAGATCACTTCCTCTCAGCACGAAGCCCCCACCAAGCCCAGGGCCCGCGGGTTCGGCTAGAAATTCAGCTGGTGCCACCCGCCTGCCCCCGCTTACCACAGCTAGAAATCAGTTTTCAGACTCGGAAAATCTAGGCTTTTTGTGCCTCTCAAAAAAAAAAAAAAAAAAAAAAAAAAAAAAAAAAAAGGAAAAAAAAAGAAAAAAAAAGAAAAAACCCACCTCTCTGAATACTGTTTTTAGTTGGACTCAAATCTATAGGCTGTTTTTAAAACTACCAACGTAAGAAAATATTTCTGAGCAATGGACGTGAGCAGGGGCAAAGAAACTATGTCCTAATCTTGGGTGAGCACTGATATATCAAACTGAAAATTTCCTAACATAACTAAGGCCAAAAATAACAGTAGTAATAATAATATTAAAATCAAAATCCCGGCTAGTTTCACGAACAAAAGGTCTGCAGAAATGGAGACAGTCTGGAAGATACGACTCCAGCAGAAGCTTGCTGTGGTAATCTGTTGCTTTACGTACTTTTTTCTTTGCTCACTACCCACTAAAAACCATTTTCAAAAAGTCTAGTTTTCATCCATAAATTAAGACCCTTTCATTTCTAAAATTTCAAGCTGGGATGTTCCAATCGTTTCAAACCTTACTTCACAAGAGGTTTTTCAAACGGGTGCCGGTGGGAGCTCGTCGTCGCACAAAGAAATCGGCGTCACTCCACCGGTATTTTTCTGGCAGAAAGCAAAAAAGATTAATTTAAGGAGTTCCAGCTGTCCCAGCGCACCAGACGGGGTTGGCTTTTTCATGTAACCCCAACAGCATTCCACAACATGGTTCAGGGTTTTGCCAGTGAACTTGATTTCCCTGCAGGACCAGGGACCCAAGCCGTGAGCTCCCGCGGCCATCCCGCTGAGCCCTGAGCGCTGATTTTAAGCCCCACGGGGCGCAGGTTAATTACGAGCACATCCGAACGATAGCAGAAGAGGCAGCCAGATCTGGTTGCTGACGAGGGGTGTTACAAAAATACCTATCGACAGTCGCAGCGAGGTCAGGAAAACGGTCTTACATCTAGCTGCCGATGGGAGCAGAGCTTCTCTTTACTATTAATCACGGCAAATTGTATCACAGATCACGCACACTCGCCTGCTCTTCCTGCCACAGCTGCCAGGCACAGGTGACCCTCATAGATGTTACCAGACAGCATTAGGCCGACAAGAAACACCCCTCAGACAGGGCACAGAAGCCCAAGAGAGGCTGCACACCCCCTCGCTGAGTGCCCATGGAGGTGCTGGTACAGGGGCACGCTCACCGCCGCGTGCCTTGGGGCACAGCCCCGGACAAAGCCCCCTCTGGTCCTGCCCAGGGCCCATTCCTGGCAGATATGAGACAGCCAATCCTCGTTTGGCTGACTCGCCTGCTTAGCTAATTGGCTTGATGGGGGCCAGACCTCTCCTCCCTCATGCCCTCGGAGCTGGGACCAAGCCCAGACAACAGCAGCACGTCCAGCTGGGCTTCGTCTCCTCCAGCTCCGCACAGATGTTTGGTATTCCTCTTGTTCCTGCACGGCTAGCGTCCCCCCCATCCCCAAATTTTGCCCTTGGAAGCTCAGCACCTCCACAGCTGAACCAACACAACCCATTGCTCTTGGTCGCCCGCGGCCACCCAGCGATGCCTCTGGGTGCTCGCCTGCATGTTGCACCCCAGCTTTCCCCTCCGGCCAAAGTAGTCCCTACCTGGCTTTGCACCTCCTCGAGACAGGCAGGCGAACGCTGGAAAAACATCTTGCACCACCTCTGGTTTCACGTCTGGGCTTTGCTACGTTTTGAGATACGCGGAAGTGGGAAATGCCTTTCAATGCTTCTCAGTGCAGTTGTGGTCCTGTTCCCAACCAGGCACAATGCGAGAAGTGAAATCAGCCTTCAGTGTGGTATGGATGGCCCCAGGATATGTCTGAGGTGATGTCAGTCTACAAAACGCATAATTATATGTCACCGTTTCGTGTCATTGCTTATTGATTTAATTCCATCATATTTCAGGCAACTTTATTGTCTGGGTACAGTTCATCATGTTAATAACTGGAAGCATGTATGCAGATAGCAAAAACCCTCCTGCGACTAAACCAATTCTAAAAACGAATCCAGGAGAAATATTTGAACAGAAACCCCTTCCAGCAGCAATTGTTCCAAGAACAAGAAAGACCGGACGAGAATTTTTCTGGTTCCAACATTACATATATTGTCGTTTCATATCAAGATTTCTTTTATTCTTTTTTGGTCTTTTTTTTTTTTTTTTTTTTTTTTAAAAACAGGAAAGATTGATAAGAAAAGGAGGAAGTCAACAGTTTTTAGAACAAGGTGTAGCTAAAGATTGTATTTAAACGCATGCCCTCGAGTGTGCATTATCATACTTCGCTGGGAAGCATTTTGGAATATGAAATGAATAACGTGGATATTATAAAATGGTTGTCTCGGAATTAAATTTTAAGATATTGATGTGTCATAATAATAAAACAGAAAACACTTTTAATATCAACGGTGAGCACCGTGATCCCTTCTTTATTTATTTTGTGGTTGGCGTTTTTTTTTCCTGCACAGAAACCTTGGAAAGGAAAACGAGCGGAGCCACTCGCTGTGAGCCATCCCAGACCTGCACACAGCGATGCCTCCTGAAGGATTAAGCGCTAAGCACAGCATTCTCTTTGCAGCCAAAGTTGGGCACATATTAAATAAATAGCTTAATCGTCTCTTAAAAATCTGTCTGTGGTATGGAACAGGATTCAAACAAAAGACTTCTGTCAAATTTATCTTGGGAAAAAAAAATCAAGCTATGTTATTTATCTTTTTTTGTTTTGTTTTGTTTTTTGTAAGCAGGTATCTTTTTTAAAGATATCCCCAGAAAACTGTGCTCTGTGTATTTACTTAGTTTCCTGTGTTTTCTCTTTTTTTGTTTGTTTGTTTTCCCATTTTTTGGCTTCTTGTCTCCACCTCTGCAGATGTTTCTCTGCATTCACCTGCATGTTGGACTGGAAGATGGGAAGGAAAATCCTGAAACACCATAAATTTGGAACCCAACTCCGCTATAAATGATTTTGAAAAAAAAAATAATAATAATATAATAAATAGCTTATACCTACACTCACCTAACAAGCTCCAGAGGAGCCCACCCCGAGGACTGAGTTTGGGACCAACAGCAGTGCCTGGGGATGTTTTATTGTGCACCCTACAAGACCAAGACCGAGAGCCGGGGGTTTGCAGCCCCCTCCTCGCACATCCTCTGCCCGGCAGTTCCCAGCGCTGAAGGAAATGCCAGGCTGAAGGCAAGGCCACGTCCCTGGCTGTGAGCCTGGGAGCATCCCCGGCTGTGAGTCTGGGAGCATCCCCGGAGGAAACCAGGGAGAATTTTCCCCCCATTGGGATTTTCGTCTGCCGGGCCAGGGACGGTGCCCCAGAATAAAGCTGAGCACAGACATAAAATAATCCCCAAAATAATCCCCTGCCAGGCTGTGTCTAAAACGTTGGAGATTCCTTTACCCTCAGCCCCATTTCTGCACAAAATCCCGGACACCAACACCGAGGCAAGCGCCGCGGGTCCCGCTCTGGGAATATCCCCACGCGTGCAGGAGGTGCACCCAGGGCTGCGATCAAAGCAGGTGCTGCTTGGAGCCCGAAAACAGCTACAGGACGAGGGATTAAAATACACCCGGTTATCGCCAGAGCTTCCCGAGCCGAGGGGACTTGAGCAAAGTCAGAAGGAAATGCTAATGCTATTTTCATCTTAAACAAATAGAGGAGGCTCCAGCGCTCGCTCCGATCTGCTGTCTCCTCTCAGGGAGCTAATAGGCAGGGAAGAGCAAGGCATGCAATGATTTATTCAGTACCCTGGAGATTTATTTTTTTTTATTTTCCTTTTCGTTTCCACATAAATTACACAAGCACTTTATAAAATGAATACACGTAAAACACCGTAGAAGTGCATAACTTAAAAACAAACAAACGAATGCCTTTTAAAATCTCGCTGAAAATAGGTTTTCTGATTGCTTGTTTGTGCTAGCTGTTTAAATTGGCAGTGCTGTTTTAGATTATAAGTAACCAAAAAATATATACTGTATATATATATATCTATATATTCCTGGCCTTTGCTATAGGAAGTGCTTTGTTTAATTGTGTCTCATTCCCTCAATTAAAGAAACAACGAAGTTGGGAGTGAAATCGAGTCGATTTTTGCCCTCGCGAACTGCCTCATCAAGGAAAACAGGGAAAACGAAACACCGGACAGCCTTTTGCAAATGATATGGAAATAAACCCATCGAAAGAAACCGCGTTACCCCTGCCAACTGCCACCGAGGTCTTCTCGTTATTAAAACGCAGGCTGATCGGCGCCGAGCCCGTGGCAGCCGGGGACAGTTTGGGCTCTTCCTGCGATTGAGCTATCACATTTACCGTCCTCAGGAGTCTGTCAGTTCCTTGGCTTATTCCCCCCTCGCACGAAAAAATTAATGAAAAAGGGGAGGAGACACGGCTAGGTGAGATCCGAAGGGTTCGCATCTGTCGCCAGCAGAAATTGCTGCTGGGAGGAGAAAAAAAAATAAAAATAAAATAAAATAAAAAAGCTGGGTTGTTTCCTCCATTTCTTGCATCCCCAAACGTCTCCAGCGCGAACGGCCCGGCACAACGCCTGGCTGCAGGAACACGCTTCCCAGGGAGCCTCATCCTTTTGTTTCAATCAGTCCGAAGTGTGTCTGTGTGTATATATATACGGGCTTTATATATATACATAGGGACCTGCAGGGGTGCCCCAAGCCCTGCAGAACCCAGAGGAAGTTTCCCCCAGCTGGGCGCTCGCCCGCGGCCGCGTCTGTCAGGGCTCAGCTTTTGTCTGGCGGCGCGTCAGGAAGTTCGTGGTCGGCACCGGAGACTTTGGGAAGAACAAAAGGGTTGGGGGGAGGCGAGACGACACCGCTGCTCCGTCAGCCCCACGGGCGGGGAGAGTTTTTGGGGTGGTTTTCCCTTCCCGTTGGTCCTCGCTGTTTGCTCCGTGGGACGCACGTGTGGCCGGTGACAAAAGGGGGACGCCGAAGGTGCCGAGCCTTACTCGCAGGCGGAGGCGACGGTGGTGACGCTGGTGATCTTGGTGGAGTCGTCGGACCAGGGCTGGAGGTTCTGCAGGGCGAAGAGAGAGGAGTTGTGGACGCAGATGGGGTCGGCTTGGATGGGCTGGTTGATGGTTTTTTGGAAGGCCTCCTGCTGCAGCTGCATGAGGATGCGGTTCGCTTGCTGCCGCTCGGCCTCCCGCTCCTCCGCCGTCTGCCTCCTAGGAGAGAGGCAGCCATCAGGGGGGCCGGGGGGAGGGAAAAGGGGGGGGGCAGGGCCAGGGACACGGCCACAAGCCGGCCCCATGGCCCCTGCACATACCGCTGGTGTCCCCCACGCACTGGGGGTTGAGGCCGCCTTGGTGGCCCCAAGGAAAATTGCTCCCATCTCAGCAGGCAAAGGCGCAAAGCCCAGGGTCACAGCCCCTGCTCCCCTCCTTTTTCTGTGCCAAAACACCCAAAAGGTTTGAGATGGGGCTGCAAAGGTTGCAATTCCCTGCAACGCCGCAGCTGAGCAGGATGCCCCAGAGAGAACCACAGGGCAGGGAGCAGGGCCACCAGGATGGGGTCAGGAAAGACGTGGCCAAGTGGCAGTGCCAGGTGGCCGGAGGCAAGTAGCATTGCCCCAGGGCTGTGCCAGCCCCTTCACCATGCCCCAAGCAGCGCTCTCCTCTGCTGGACCCCGGCCAGCTGGCGGCAGATGAAGGCAACGAGACACCCGTGGCGGGCAGGGCAAAACTCACACACGGTGCGTGCGGTAAAATGCAGGCTAAACGCTTAGAAAACACGTTTTCAGCCACGAGAACAATCGAAGGGCCAGAATACGCCGTCTGGGCAGGGTGGAGGAGGAAATTTTTAAGAACAGGTTGGACATGCGTCTGTCTGGAATGACAGAGGCAGAGCCCAACCCGCCGGGGGGGGGATTAGGGGCCGGCGGAGGTCCCAGCCAGGGTCCAAGCCCCGGATTGCCTGGGAGGAGGGGATGGGAGAGGAATGGCCTGAATGTGCTTAAATCCACAATGAAAATCCCACCTCCCCTCTCCTTGACGGAGGGTCGGCCCGGAGGCTGCAGCCCGCGGTCACCTCGTCTCTTACCCGGAGCATCCCTGGCACCATGAGCACCCCCCCCTCACCCCCAGCCCACGCTCCCCTGGCAGTTTCAGTGGATCAGTGATGAGGGAACCAGCAGCTTTTTAATTTAGTAGCTCATGGGGGACGTGAGACATCTCATCTTGTTTCTCCACAGGGATTTTTAGCGGCAGCTCCGTGCGACACGCGGGAGCAGGGCTGGGGTCCCGGCGAGGGCTGCGTGGGGCTGGGGCTGCAGACGCCAGGCATGCGCTGGGAGCAGGCAGCTCGGGGCTCGGTCCCTGCTCTCATCACGGTGTCAGCATCTCACCGTGTCACACATCCCGGGGAGAGGGGGCTCGCAGCAGCAGCTCGGTCCCTGCCGCCATGAATATTTAATGGCTCCCCGCACAATGAAGAGATGCTCCCGGGAGGAGCGAGGGGGAGAGCCCCATGTCCAGGGGGCTGCCAGCACCTGGCTGGGGTGGTGCTCCTGCTTTTTGCCTCAGGCTGGGGTTTGCAGTTCGAATCTGCTTGGTCAGAGGGAGGAACTAAACCTCGATGCCTCTCTAGTGAGCCCCCAGACACAGGGAGGGGATCACGCAGCCACCTCGCTGCCATGGATGCACCTGGTGAAGGGGCTCCATGCAGAGGCACAGCTCTCCCCCCAGCCCGCATTTGTTGAAGCACTTACATCCTTTAAAAAGCTTAAAGTAACTCTCTTTTCTTAAATATTCCTGGCTGCCCGCGCCCCCTGCTCGCTCCTGCCAGCACCCAGAGCTCACCCAGCCCCAGGGGGCTGCGTGGGGCACAGTGCTGGCCGAGGCACCCATGTCCCCTGCTGCAACACCCGATGTCCACAGACAAACGAGCAGAGCTTACAGACCTCTGTCCCTCTGGGATGGTGGGGATTCTCGCATGTCTACTTCTACGGCTGAGGTCAGGCTGCAGACTTTCCCTTAGACAGAACCAGTCATTTATTTCTCTTCACCCAGCTATTATTTTTCTGTGTGTGTCAAGCGCATGAATAGGTTTGTATCCTCTGCTCCTCTGCCAAAGGGGGCTGAACTTAGCCAACAGACGCAAGGAGCATTGACAGACAGAAGGAGAGGCAGCCAAGCCGCATTTGCCTCACTTCCTTAGGAAACCAGGTTAGAAGACACGGCTGACCCTGTTGTGCAGGCCGCGGCAGGATTGTTTCTCCTCCTCCAGGACTTTGCTCCTGGCTAACAGAAATCCCTCCAGCCCGAGACTTCCTGGCTCTCAGGGAGCTCCACGGCTCCGTGGGCTCTTTAGGGAAGGACCCACTGCGGGGGGGCTCACCCACACCCTTGGTTTCAGTTTCCTCAGCCTCCGTTCCTCATCCACCCCTGGGCTATCGCTGCCCCACGCAGCCCCTGGGGAAGCCCGCTTCCCCCCCACCTTGGAGAAAATGTAGGGACAGCCAGGACTGAAGCCTGAACTTGTAAAATACCCAGGCTCGGCTTGGATTTCCTACTGTAGGATTCAACTCTTTGTGCATAGAGCATCGGGCTGAGAAATGGGGGGCATGGCCACACTGTTGGGCCCCCTTTCCCCACCTGGACCCCCCTGCTTTGGCTGTGTGCACCCCATCCCAGCAGCTCACACAGAGGAAAAGCAAAACCACTGCCTGCCTGTGCCCCAGCACAACAGCACCCTGCAGCCTGCCGGGGAGCTGCTGCCCCTGCCCAGCCTTGCAGCCTGCCTGTCCCCAGCCTGGGGCAGGACAAGGGATGCTCCCAGTGCTGGGTGCCTCTCCGGGGACACCCCAGGGGAGCTGCAACATGGGGCAGGGGCTGTGAGCCTCTGTCAGAGCCCAGCCTCCCCCTCCTCTCCTACCCATGTTTACTGCCACGTCCAGGAGGAAAAAAAGCAGAGAGATGCAGAAAGCCCCACAGGGGTCAAAATTTGAGCTTTACACAGCTTTTTTACAATATCCTGAGAACCTGAGGTGCAGGATCCCAGGCCAGCTCTGCCCCGGTCCCATCCAGCACAGGGGGGTCCCAAAGGATCCCAGTGCGACCGCATACCCGCCGTGCAGCTGCAGCCACCGCTCCCCGACAGCCCCCCAAGGACTCCCAAGGCTGGGGTTCCCAAACCCAGCACCCGCCCGCAGTGCACACACCCAGTGCACACTCACGGTGTGCCTGCCACCCACACAAGCTCCCATGTGCCTGCACACACTTCCATACACGCACACCCCCTTGCACGCACACCCTGTGCGCACACACGCCGATTGCATACCGCCTTCAGCGTGCACACACCCGGCTCGCACACGCACCCACATGCACGGTCACACAGAGGCACACGCACACCCTGCACGTGTGCGCACCCCCGTACACATGACCTACACAAAAACACACAAAACCTGCAGCCACCCGCATGTGCCCTGCTTGAATGCACACGTTGCACACACCAAGCACACATCCGTAGCCACGGGCGCTGCTTGCACACACAGGGCCGTGCAGGCACACGGGGATTCCCACACCCGTACGCGCACATGGACCCCGCAGGGCACGTCCAGGCCCCCGGCCCCTCACCTCCACTTGGTGCGCCGGTTCTGGAACCAGGTCTTCACCTGCGCGTCCGTCATCTTGAGGGCCTTGGCCAGGGCAGCGCGCTCGGCCGAGGCCAGGTACTTCTGGCGGTGGAAGCGCTTCTCCAGCTCGCAGATCTGCAGGCGGGTGAAGGACGTGCGCGGCTTCTTCTTCTTGGGGGGCGTGCGGTTCTGGTAGGGGTGACCTATACGGCGTGTTACAGTGAAGGGTGAGAGGGCCACTGGGGGGGACACGGGAGGGGGGGATGAGAGGCAAAGAAGCAAGCAGCGACACATCAGCAGAGGGGATCCGGCTCCCGGGCGCTGGGCTGGGGGGGTTGGGGACCTCCCCCCGCTGCACGGGCCGCGGTCCCGATACCGAGCGCCGCCTGTGCCGCCATCCCGGGACTTCCCCGGGATCGGAGAGCCCGGAGCTGGGCTGCGGGCACCCACCGGGCACGGTGGGGGGGGGGCGGCTCCTTGCTCGGCTTTGTCCCGGGAAAAAGGGTCGGGGCTTGAGTAGGGGGGGACGGGACAAACCCGCAGCCCTAAAGCGTGGAGAAATCCGAAAAACCCCAAGCGAAAAGGAAGGGGGGGGGGGGGGGGGGGGGGGGGGCAATTGGGAAAAAAAACAAAAAGGGGGGCCCCAGGCCCGCCCGCCGGGGGGGGCGCGGGGGGGAGGGGGGCACGGAGCAGCGGGGTCCGGCCCGGTGCCTCCCGGCCCCCTGGTTCCGCGCCCCGTGTGAACGGGAACTGGGGGAAATTCGTTTTGGAGCGGCGGTCACCGCCGCCGCCCTCGGCCCGATCGTTTCGTAGCCGGGAAATAACTTCCCGGGCTGGAACCGGGACTTGCGTTCCGTTTTGGTTTGCTTTTCTTTTTATCACACGAAAAAATAATAATAATGATAATAATAATTATTATAATAATTCGGTAAAACCCGCGGTGGTTGCGAGCGCTGCCGGGCCGGGGAGGGCTGTAGGAAAATAAACCCGGTGGCTCCCGGGGACAATGTCCGTCTGTCCGGCCCCGGCGGAGCCAAGTAGGAACGGATCGAAATGAAACGGGAACTTGCAAAAACGCGGCCCGGGTCGGTCCCGAGATAAAGGAGCGCGGCGAGAGCGGGGAAGGCACGCTCCCCGTTACGATTTCGTTGCTTTGCTTTTTATTTTCTCTCCATTTTCGTTATGAGAGCTTTGGCTTTGTTAGCACCGAAAGCCGAGCTCGGGTCCACCTGGAAAACGCGGCGGCGGCTTCGGAAAGCGGCTCCGAGCCGAGCCCGGCTCGATTTGGGGTTACCAAAAACCCGCTGTGGTTGGGGACAAGGCAGAGCCGCAGCGGGACAAGGGGACACACGGGACACACCGACACGGGGCGGCCTGCCCGGGAGGGCCAAGGCCGGGGCCGCCGGGCTCCTCCTGTGCCGTGCTGTGCCGGGCCGGGCCGGGCCGTGCCGTGCCTCCTCCGCAGCCCCAGTGTTTTTTTAGGGGAAACTTGCTACGCCCGGGTGGCGGGGACGCGGGGAGCGGGTGGCCGTACCCGGGATTTGCGGAGTTTTTCCGCCTTTCCCGGGAAATTAAAATATATATATATATAATGATAATTATAATAATAACAAGGTATTTAGGGGTGCCTGAATGCGCCCGATTTTCCACCCTTTCTTGTTCCTGGCCTGCTCCGGGACCCGCCGTCCCATGGCGGCGCGGGGCGCGCTCCCCGCCCGGGAACGGCTCCGGTTTTACCCGGCGGGTACCGGAGATTTGGGGAACGGGAGCAGTGGGGAGATGGGGGTCCCGGTGTCCCGACTCACCTGTGAACCTGTCTTTTGTGTACCGCCTGTTGCTCTCCATCCAGGGGAAGGTGAGCCCGGTGAGGCTGTTGACGCCGTTCACCGGCGGCACGGCGGCGGAGAGGGGCTGGTGCACGCCGCCGGTAACGGGCCGGTGGGCCGGGACGCGGATCACCCCCCCCGGGCGAGCTCAAGGTGTTGCCGTTCATGCTCACCGCCATGTTCACGTTATAGGAGCCGGGCAGGGCCCCCATGCTGCACGAGGTGCCGGTGTAAGCGCCGGCCGAGCCGCCGCCGGTCCCGTAGCCGCCGGTGACCGTGTTGTAGGCGCTGCCCACGATGCAGCCCAGGCCGTAATCCGCCGAGTCCTGCAACCGAGGGTGCGAAACCATGCAGCTGCCCGGCTCCGACGTGTTGAGGATCTGGTCGATGCCGAAGCTGATGGGTTCGGCTTGCCCTTGGTGCAGGTGGTGAGCACCTAAATGCTCCATGCCGGCCCCCGCAGCCCGGCCGCGCTCCCGTCCCGCTTGCGGGGCCGCGCACAGCCCCCCCCACGGCAGCCCGGCCCCGCACCGCCCGGGCACGGCCGCCGTGGGCTCAGCACAGAGCTCGGCTCCGCACCCACGGCACCGACACGCGGCGGAGCCACGCGTGACCGAGGCGCGCTCACGCCTTATGCTCTCAAGCCCATCGCGCCGCAGCCGCGCGCCCCGGAACACCGCGACAGAGCCACCACGCGCGACAGAACCACGCACGACAGAGCCATGCGAGGTCGGGAGACGCGTGCTGCGCACCCCCACGCCGCTCCCGGCCGGCTCGCTCAGCCCCGAGCCACGATCGCGGCGTGCTCAGCGGGGTCCCCAGCCCCACAACGACCCCAACCCCCAAATCCCCCCGGCCCCACAAGCTCCCCCCGGCCACAGCGCGTCACCCCAAGACCACCGCCACCACCCCGAGCCGGGGCCACCCCGGGCACCCGTCGGGACGCGGCCACCCGACGGCGCGCCCGGCCGGCCCGGGTCCCTTCGGCCCTCGGAGGCGGTGCTGAGCCGGAGCCCCGCGGTGCGGAGCGGAGCGCTGCGGAGTGCGAGTGCGAGCGCCCCGCCGTCCTGTTTGCCCATCAATCACGCTACCCCAGGCCTGCTGCTCCCAGGCCCTCACTCTCCATTGGCTGGATGCTGAAAGGAGCCGAGTGAATGACAGCGGAGAGGAGCACACGAGAAAAGGAGTTGCTTCTTCCCCGGCCCCCCCCGCCTCGGGAAAAAAAAAAAAAAAAAAAAAAAACAAAGTAAATAAATAAATAATTTAAAAAAGTCCACCGCCCGGCTCGGCTTTAGGAAGGCAGAGCGACTGCGCCGGGTGCATGCAGGGCAGGGCCGGGATTTTGGGGTGGGCAAGGGAGAGGCGGGCAGCCCGTGTCCCCGCTGTCCCCAAGCTGTTGGCACCGGTGGAACCTGCTCCGAGGGCAGGAGGGGGGCATTTGGTCCCTGAGTTGGCAGTGGATGGGCCCAGCCAAGGGGAAGCAAGCGGCAGCTTCAGCGCAGGGCCCTGGCTCGCCCCCGCTGTGTCCCGGTTCCCCAGATGGGTTTTGTCAAGTTCAACAGGCTGCGCCTCTCAAAAGGCTGAGGAGGAGGGGGGGGTGCCCCCAGCTCTAGGGGAGGCATGGGGCCGGGCTGGAGGGCACCCACGGGTGCCCAGGCCTGGAGGGCGTTGCTCCATGGAGGGGGACACGGGCATAGATCCCACATGGAGAACTGCCATGGGGGCTCATCACCCCAGGTGCAGGCTGGCCCCACTGCTCCCTGCTGTGGCCCGCTCATGGGAAGATGAATATTTTTGTTTAAGAAAAAGATAATAATTAAAAAGTGAAAGCTGCTGCTGGGAGTTTGCTGCAAACTTGTTTTGACTCTGTTCTCAGTGCGCCTGCTCTGTGCAGCTGATCCCAATTCTCTGTGTCTTCTGTGCTGGAGCTTAGTGCCCACGGGGACTGGGTGGACACCTCCCACATGATACGAACACAATGGCACACAAACTAACATATTCTCCTGCTTTGCTCTCCCATTCACCTCCTTGCTCACTAGCATGGGTGTCTTCCCATGTGCATCCTCACAAACACCCCCGCTCCATCTCCCAAGGCGCTCACAGCCCCCTCGCACACTCACCAGTGCCCATACCTACACCATTTCTTGCACGCACAGCTGCATCCGTGCACACTCATTCCCCCAGACACCCCACTCTCGGACATGCAGCCCTGCCGTGACACCCCCAGACCCCCACTGGGGACCCTCCCATCACCGTGACCCTATAGCAGGGACACCACAGGGACACTGCAGGGGCAGCAGTGGCTCATGGCAACCCCGCAGCCCCATGCCCAGCCCAGTGCCCGGTGCCCGGCCAGCCGGTTCCCCCCTCCTGCCGGGGTCAGGTTTCCCCCCTCCCCGTACCTGCCTCAGTTCTTGACTTCTGAACTCTTCAGGGAACTCGCTGGCGCCAGCTCCATCAACCAAAGTCCTTGTGGTTAGGAGGAGCTGGGAGGGGAGGGAGGGAGCGAGGTTCCGGGGGGCTGCCCCCAGGCAGGGGGCTTTCTTGACCCCCCCCCCCAGGCCGCAGCTGCCTTCATCCTTCTCCGGAGACCAGCCTGGGCCTCTTCTCCAGCCCCTTCCTGTGCGAGGAACGTGGGGCAGCCCAAAGCAAGGCAGAGCACGCCGTGCCAGCCCCACGTAGGGACATGGGGTCCCTGCTAGTGAACCCTGACATCCAGGGAGACCCAGCTTTTCTGGCAGGTCCTGGGGGTGCCTTCTCTCCAGCAAATAATGCAGCCCCCTCATGCTGCTGGTGCATCCCAAAAGCCCCCATCAATGCTGGGCAAAGCCTCTGGGCATCCCTGTGCGATCTCCCAGCCTGAGCAGATGCTGGGCGCCCTGGGGACTGGCCCCGAGAAATCACAAGGTCAACACCAGTGAGCCAGGCTGGCTGCTGAGTGCCACAGCCCCCAGCTGCTGGGCCCAAAGTTGGGGCTTTGTGGTGATAAAACTTGCCAGGAGAGAGACCAGGGTGAGGCAGGACTTGCTCTGCTGGGCACCCAGCGAGGACAAACAAGGCAGGCGAGACAGAGCAGGGGTCCAGACCCCTGGAAATCAATGGGAATTATCAGTGGGTTATAGGATGACACACAGACCCAGGATTTAATTCTTGCACAAGCCACAGACCTCACCTGCAACCTTCGGAAAGCCACACAGCTCCTGGCTTTTGGAAGTTTGGGCACTGCTCCTCTCAGCCCTGGGGCAACACCCAGTTCAGATGCTCCAGCTAAAATTGCTCCTGGCCTCAGTTTCCCCATGGGCTGTCCAAAAAGCCCTGCCCCATGAGAGCTGCCAGCTCTTTCATAGCTCCTGCATCCAAGTCACAAATTCGGGGGCCGAGGGGGGCTCGCTCGCACGCAGCGCTGCAAGTTCCCACAGCCGGACAAGTCAGGGCCGGTCTCAGTGCTTTCATGTTCACATCCCCACAGGAGAGTTTACGAGGATCAGCACCCGCTTTGAGGTGCATCCAGTGAGCCTACAAACGGCTGCCCTGGTGGCAGAGGCACCCCATGACTCCCTGGCTGGTGCTCGGAGGCAGATCCCCGCCTGCCGAGGGCTGGGTTTGTCTGCCTCTGCTGGGGCTCTGGATGTCAGAAAATAATTCAGAGATCACTCTCCAAGCAGAGCCCAGGAGAAAGGCATTCTCAGATGTTTGCCCAAAGATCTAAGTAGGGCGGGGGGGTCTCTTCTGGCCAGAGGAATCATTTTCTGCAGGCAGCAGCAACAAGCTGGATCAGCCCTCTTCGGAGGCAGAGAAAGCCTCCAAAGCTCCAGCTGACTCAGGCACTAAATTCTTGCAAAATCAGTGTGTGGAGGAGCCTCTTGCCCTCCCTCTGCTTCTCCAGAACATCTCACCCCCTTCCAAAACCCAGGGCTGCTTTCACACTCCTGACAGCCTTGGAACTTTGGTCGCCGTTCACCTGTCCCCAGTGGGGATGCTGAACCCCATTGGGATGGGCTCATTTCGAAAGCAATGTTTTGATCCTGTCCCAGCTTGGGGTTCGAGGCTGGGTTTATCCATGCTAGGAGATGGCAGCAGAGATGAGAGCCCTTCCCGTGCCACATGAGCCCCCCCCCTCTCCCCTCCCCACAAAGGCCTGGGACCCTTTCTCAGGTTTTCTCATTGATCCGGTGCATCTGCCTCCTACAGAGGGGAGGGGGACAGCCCAGCCGGGGCCTGACCTCCACCCTCTGCTCCCATTTTCTTACGCTTTGATGAATTTCGAGGGCTCTCAGTCACTCCCACAGAGCTCAGAGCTCCTTGGAGCCGGGCCCCCACCGGGCTGAGCAGAGCGGTGCGGAGCCGCCCCCAACCCCAGGCAGCTGCTGGCCATGGGGGGGGCTGTCGCCAAACCCCTCTGCGGGGAACAGGGACAAAAGTGGCACGCCTGACACCTTGGCAGGGGCCCAGCAAAACACGCTGCCGTTGCTCCGAAGCCTGCGTTTGGAGCAGAGCTTTGTAGCAAACTTGCAAAATCCTCCCCATTTCCTAAAAGGAGGGCAAAAAGCCCCCCACCCCGCAGTGCCAGCAGGGCGCTGCCCGGCTCCTTCCCTTCCTCCCTTCTTTTTATTTTCGTTTATTCCCTTCTGCTGGGGGCTCTCCATCGCTTTCTGAAGTTCTTCCCCTCGTTTCCCATCCCTTGTGAAACCGATTCCAAGGGAGAAACCCAGACCCTTGCGGGGACGCTGCCCATCGCGACACTCCCGGCGTGTCGCGACAACGGCCGGTGCCGATGCCGAGCGGCGGGCCCTCTGCCCCCAGACCCGCAGCAGCCGAAGCCGTGCGGGTTTGGGGGCTCTAAATCTCGTTTCCCGCATTTTCCCATCGAAAAACACCCCCCACACCCCGTCGGGGCCAGCAGCGGCGTTTCTCCGCCTCGCCGCCGTCCGCGGGCAGGGCACCAGCAGCAATTAACACCATTTGGGGAATTTTTAATTGCTCGATAAAGCACGCTGTAAATAATTACTCCCAGCTCCGGTGATCCCTCGAACGGGCGCGCTGACAGTTGTAATTTATGGCTTTTGGAAGCGTGGCCCCCCCTGCATCCAGGATAGCTCCTTATTACGGTAATGACTTAGCGCCGCTGCACTTAATGAGTATAAAGTGCCCGGAGACGAGGCACCGCGCAAACTTCACCCGCAACCATATTTCTCCCGCTTTATGGTTACAAACGACCCCCAAACGGCTGCGGGTTAAGGCTGCGGGTCCGGGGGGAGATGCTGGGTGCCGTGTCCCCCTGTCCCCATCCCTACGCGGGGACAGCTCCGCGCAACAGGACAGAGCCCCGCGGACAGGGTCCCCGTGGGAAGGGACATGGGGGGGCGAAGGATATTCACCCCATGAATATTCAGCACCCCCTCTCGCAGGGGGAGCATCTGCCGAGAAGTTATTGGTCCTGCGGCCCCAGCCCCCCGCGCGCCCCCCCCCCCCCCCCGCGCAGCACCGCGTGTAATCCCATTAGCCCCCTTCCCCTTGGCCACCAGCCCCGCTAATGAACGGCGGCTGGTCGCCACCACCCCCCCGGGGGCACCGAGGGACACCGGGGGCTCTGCCCCGTTATTAACTCCCGGCTTAATTACACCGCCTCCCCCCCCCAGCTAATTGCGGCTCCGCGTTGGGCACTGGGGTAAGGCAACACGCGTGGGCTAGGGGGACCCGCGCCCCCCGCTCCGCGAAACGCCGGCCCCTGCGACAACCAGGCCTGTCGCGACAGAGAGGGAGGCTGTCGTGCTATCGGCCCTCCGCCGGGCCCCGATCCTGCGACTCCCCCTCGCCCGCCGGGGCTGCCGGCAGCTGCCTTGTTTGTTTGCTTGCCGGGGGAGCGGCGGCTGCTTTTGTCTGCTGCCTGCTCCAGCCCCCGGGCCTTTTCCCGAGCAGACAAAGTCCTGTTTTGCCAACAGATTTTTGTCTCTCCCCCCCCCCCAGCTTTTAAAAGCAGCCCCCGGGGGCAGGGGCGCAGGCAGCTCCGCAGGCGGGGCGGCGGCACGCCCTGCCGTCCCCGCTACCGAAGTAGCTTTCACTAATGAACGAGAAGATCCACTAATAATGGGCTTAATTATTGCAAACATCGGTCGGGGCTTAGCCGTAAAACCTCCAAAAATACCCCTCTCCTCGCTAGAGCCCGCAGTTTGGTTCTTTCTTTCCCTTTCCCCTCCCCGAGGTTAATTAGCACAAAAAAAAAAAAAAAAAAAAAAAAAGAAAAAAAAAAAAAAAAAAGGAAAAAAAATACAAATTATGGCGGAGCCGATGGGTAAACTTAAATCTAATTTGCTGCTGTTTGCATTAGCCCTCGGAGAGGAGAGGAGGGCCGGGCAGCCCCCCGCCCCAGCGGGAAGCACAGCTGCCGTACAGGTGGGCACAGCGAGGCCGGGCCGCCCCGCCACCGGCTGCAGGGACAAGTCCTCGTCCTGCCCGGGGGTCCCCTCGGTCCCCAAAACCGGGGGGCAGAGGGCTGCACGCCCTCTTTTTTCCCTTACTGGAAAAAAGCAAGCCGAGCTCTGCCGCGGCACTCGCTGCGCGTCGTTTGCAGCGTAGAAGCGGGGGGTGTTTGGGATTAATTGCGGCAAAAATAAAAATAAATAAAAAGTCAGATAAATAAATCGATATAAAAATAAATATAAAGATAGGGAGATGATCTCGATTTGGAAAATACTGGGGGCTCCAAGCCCTGCTCCCTCCTGAACCGCCCAGCAAAATCAGGGGATCTCCGGGGTTTGAAGGCGATCGAGCATTTCTGCAATCGGCATCCCCCACCCTAATAAATTAAATTGCTTAATTGCGTGGCTGACCGTCACCTTAACTGCATTTTCTCCCTGAAGTGAGCGATTCCCAGCGTCGCGCCCCGCCGACAGACGACTGGGATCGCGACAGAGCGCCAAGGAGCCGCGCAGAGGGCGCGCACACGGCCGGGGGCACAGCGCAGGGCCGGGTTTGGGGCCAAAGTCGCTGTTTCTTGCCGCTGCTCCCCTCTGGCACTTGGAGGAGTTGGAGCTCGCAGGACATCGGGGCTGCCTGGACAGGTCACCGCTGGGGACTCGGCATGCAGGGTCAGGGGTGGGGAAGTGAGATTTAATTTGGGGGGGCAAATACTTGAAGACACCGAAGGGATGGAGTGGTCCCAGGCACTGAAATAACCTCCCAGGTCATCTCTCTTCATACCACTGCTGCAGCTGGGCTCAGTACAGCCCTGAGACCCTTCTGTGGCCCTGTGGGATCCTGCAGGGCTGCAGAGGTGGATTTCAGCCCGGGGAGAAATCCCAATCCATCAGCATGCTTGGCACGGCACTGAGCTCTGCAAGCCCTCAGCAGAGCAACTTGCAGGTGCAGTTAGAGGTAAGAGCTAACTTCAGGCAGCAAGTGATCTCGCAGCAATGTTTGCTGAGAAGCCAATGCAGTGCAAGGGTCTGACACAGCTGGGAGCAGGAGGAAAACCCCTCGCAAAACTCAGATCTGTATTCACACTCCCTGTGGTTTCAGGAGCAGCTCAGCAGCAAAGCTTAAAGTCCCATCAGTTCCACCAGCAGCAGCTCTCAGTCCCCTCTTCCTGGGCTCTCCCCATATCCCCCCATGTTTTATTTTATTTTTCCCCAGGACTTTTACTGCTCAGAGGAGATGAGCCAAGACGTTTCTTTCTCCCCTTTCATAAATATTGCATCTCCCAAATGCAATTACCAAGGGCAAAGTGGCACAAACGTTTGCTAAATAAGATTACATGATAATGTTAATGTATTTTACGCCTGTGCTGTGACACTCGACAACCCTCCTATTAATAACAGCTCAATGAGCTGTGGAAGTTTGTAACAGGGGGCTTGGGGGGACTTTTTGCACCGTGGGGAAGGTTTGTGCAGTACCACGGCATCAGTCACACAGGAGGAGGAGCTGTGCTACGTTTGGTACACAGGACAGCACGTGTGTGGGACAGAAACCCCTTCCTCTCTGCTGATCCCCAGCTCTCCAAGCTATGACCTTTACCCACTCGTCTCTCCCTCTCTCCGGTGACCGTGTCCATCTGCCACCTCCTATTGACCCATCCATCCCTTGTGGTCTTCTGCCTCGATCATATGACTGTTGGCCAAGGGGCCACTTATGGCCAAAAGTTATCATGCATTTTGGCTCTCCAGCCCAAGATGTTCAGATGTGGCCCCTTTTTCAGAGTCCCTTCAAGACTCTGTGCTGCACAGCCCCAGCCCTGCTGGCTTGAGCATCCACAGGGTTAGCACACGAGCACCAGCTCCATGCCTGGCACACAGCAGCCCCGAGGTGACTTCGCAAGATGCTGGGAAAGGGCAGCTGGCTTGTGCTGAGCCACCCCGAGGCACCAGGCAAAAGGCAGCTCCAGCCCCCCAGGTCAGTGACTTCCCCTTCATCCATTTCCCAAAGACCTGCTTCAGCCCCTGAGCACAGCATCCCTCCCAGAACCTGGTCCTCTGGGTGGCAGGGCCACCATCCCGTGCTAGTGCAAGCAGCACGACACAAATCCCTTGCCTTCTTTGATGCTTCCACGGCAAATTCCTCCAGAGCCTGCAAAGTTTGCTTCTCCATTTCGCATTAACACTAGTTTGTAGCTGCCCTCTGGCCCCCAGGGTGGAAGGTCAATCCTTTATTTACTTAGCCCCTCACTTAGTTCATCTGCGGCCCTTTCAGTGCCTTGGATAACAGACACAAAGTGAGCTGCTGACCTGCTCCCTGGCCACAAGGCTTTTCCTCTGACTCCTGCACCAGGCAGAAGGGTGGAGAAGAGCACCGTGTTCTCCAGATGACTGGTGCAGCACTGCCAAGCAGGCTGGGTGCGCAGGGGTTGATTCAGCGAGCAGCAAAATTAGGGACAGCTGCTTGGAGTGAAACTATAACTAAGGGTAGGGGGAAATTAAATTCCCAACATCATGTCTGGCTTGGCAAGTCCTGCTTGCTGGTGTGTTCATAGCTGGCTGCACCAAGCCCTTTGCTGCCCTGTGCAGCATCCCCAGACACCGCAGCACCCTCATGCCATCCCGCTCCAGGACCATCCATCAGCTGGGGCTGCACCTGTGAGAGCTTCCCAAAAACACTTTGGTGCCGCTCCGTGGGGCAGCCAGGGGCCCCCAGCTGGGGCTGGCCACAAATCCCACAGCTTTCACACTTCAGGGTTTGCCTCCTGACTGTCCTTCTGCTCCCAGGAGCTGTGTGTGTTTTCCCAGCCCTGGCCTGCCCTAAGCCCTGCACTGTGAGCAAGGGCATCAATACAAAGCAAAGTAATGGTAGCAAGCAAGCAGTATGAATAATAATCCATCAAGTCACTACTAGTGAATAATATGCATATTAAGAGTGTAACAGCACATCTCAAGTACACCCACACACGTGCAGCACTCAGGCCCTGAGGAAGCAGATAAGGGATGCGTGCTCTCAGATAAGACATGGATACCAGGTCCCTGCACAAGTGGACCTGGGTGCGAGGAGCAGGGGTGGCTCTGAGGGTCAGCAGAAGACACAAAGGGTCCTCCTTGTAGCTCTGGCAGGGAAGTGTGCCCTTTGCCTGGGTGTCCCAGCTGGGGCAGTTTTTTGTTCAGGCCCCTGGTCCTGCAGAACAATGCTGCAGCTAGAAAAACACCCACTGGAGGGGCTGCATGTCCCCCCACACCCATCCTCAGAGCCACACTGCTCATGTTTGTCACCACAGGGGCTTTAAAAAAATACACATAAAATAAGTAAAAAAAAAAAACAAAAACAACCAACCAAAAAAAAAAAAAAAAAAAACACACTTGTTTCCATGCTCTCCCATTGCTTTGGAGTCCCAGCACTAGCTTGGGGTGACAGAAAGCTGAGCATCACCTGCACATTGTCCATCACCTCCCAGCCCGGCAGCCAGATGCAGATCCTCCTCCTTGGTCCCAGCACAACATCCTCTTTTTGGCTCCAGTGATCCAGGCAAGGCCAAATCCTGCTGCAGCCAAGGTCAGGGGGAAGGGAGGGTGAGCACAACCTCTGCTGTGCCCTGTCCTCGTGCTCCACATCCAACCTCCCCGACCAGACCTCACGCTGGAGAGCAGAGTCTCCCCAGGAAAACCAGAGTCTCCCCAGGAAAACTGCACCCCAAGGTCAGCAGGGCTTCAAGGAAGGACAGCACTGAGTGCTGGTATCCCCTGCAAGGCTCCTGTTCCCTGAGCACCTTGGAGAAATCAGCCAAGGAAAGCCATCCCCGGGCTGAGGACTATATGGCTGAGGCAGAGCTGTGCCCCAGGTGTTCAGCATCTAGCAGGATTAAATCCCCACAGCTGCCTGAAGCGCTGTTTGGGTGGGTTTTGGAGATTTGTTTATTATTGCTATTTTTATTATCAGGGGAAGGGTTTTGTGCTCTGCCTCCCTCTCTAGTGTTCGCCGTGTCCCCGAGACGCTCCCGCTCTGATCACATTATGAGATGTGACAAGCTGATCCCTGCCGGGAAATTAATGAGCCCCGAGCACCTCGCCCATCCATCACCACCCCAACCAGCTCCCCACCCCGCTGCCCACCCTGGCCATGTACCCAGAGCTTTTGGGGCATTTAGGGTCACTGCTGCCTGTGGGAACCTCTGCTCCTGTCACTGTCCCGAGTCCTGTGGCCATGGGGAAATGCCCCGTGATGGCTGGAACCCCCCCCCCCCATGTCCCCAGAGCAGGTCCTTCTCTTTTCACACCTCCCCACTTGGCAAAAGATGGCAGAGTGTGGGTTCCTGGGGAGGGGGGGTGCTGGAAACACTTTGCCATGAGCTGCGTCTTTCACTGAAAAATGGAATTTCATTAAATCAGCTTTGAAGTAGAAGGGAAAATTCCCACGCCGTGCCCGCGCTTCACTTTGTCTCCATTGGACAATTATGAAAAATGCAGCTTTCCAAGCGTGTCGTTTGCTCTTTCTCAACTTAAAAATTTCTCTTCCACCTCATTCTCCAGGCAGTATTTTTTGACTTCTTCTCAGCTATGGAAAAAATATATATATATACCAAAATGTTCTATTTCTGGTACTGGAAGAAAACAGAGACAAAATCTTTCCACTTCTTGCCTTTCCTCACTAACAAAATACGGACCAAGCAAAACATTATTTATTTTTTTTTCCCCCAACGGTGTCTGAGACCTTTGTTCCTCTTGAAAAAAATTCAAAAGGAAAAAAAGCCACCGAAAGACAGAAATCCAGTAGTTTCCTCCCCGAGCTGATGGAGATCTCTCTGGAGGAAATGTGTCCGATAAGCTAAAGTAAAGCCGGCTCCCCTGCTTTATCTCAAGGAGCGTGTCAGATGGGTATTTCTGGCAGGATCTCTCCCGGACCCCGCAGCATCAGATTACTCTCCCATCCCGCACTCCTCCCGCTGCTTTGGGGCTCTCAGCTCCCCAGAAGCGTGCCGGACATTGCCATGGGGATGCCCAGCAATCAGAGGGGGCCAACAGGAACCCTGCCTGGAAAACCTGCCCGAAAATGAGGCCAATTACCCATTAATTGTTGCTGCCCGCTCCCCAGTGATTAATTGTCGGGAGAAAGCGTGTCACGTTGTGCAAGCCCAGGCTCCATCGAAGCGACACCGCGGGTCCTTTATCAGCCCCGGGGCCGGCTGCGGCACCAGGCTGTCTGAGCCAGGCAGGTACCTCCGAGTCCCAGGGCTTGTTTGTTTTGGTGTAAGCCCGAGCGTAATTGGGGCTGAAGAAAAATACCCACAGCAAAACAAACGCGGCGCCAATGATGGACACGGCCCTGCAGCCAGCACGAAGACGGATGGGAGGGGAGCCTGTCCCGAGCAGCCCAGGTGGGGATGTTCGAGCACTTGGCTGTCAACCACACAATTAATTTCCAGCTGCACCTCCAAGAGCAAAGGCCCCATCCACACACCTCCTGCAGCCTGGATGTGCCCAGGACTGGGGGGGGGAGATGGGAGCAGCCCCCTCCAGCAGCCCTATGGCAGCCCCACTCAAAGACCTGGGGCAGGATGGGGGTATGGGGTGTCTGTGTTTGGGGTCCCCATGGGGCACACCAGCCCCACAGCACCCCACTGCCCTCCCAGTAGAGGCAGCGGGGCCGCCGGTGCCAGCCACGGCACTTTCTGGTGGTTTTCTCTGCCCTGGCCTCCTCCAGCACCACCCTGAATAATTCATGTACAAGACAGAGAAGAGGATAAATCGCAGGCGATGATTAACATGAGTTATTTTACGTGCTAGGAAGATCTATCGGCCTGGCCCCGCCGGGTTGCAGTGATGAATGCACCACCACTGCCCTGGACGGGAGCCCCTACCCCCAATTACAGGTGCTGGGGGGCAGCAGGAACAGCACTGATGGGGGGACCCCGGCCTCTGTAGGGGACTTCAGGTGGATCTGCCTCTTTCTCAGCCTTGCTCAGGTTTAATGGGGTTCAGGCAGGTTAGGAAAACACACAGATGAAAATATGGCACGGTCTGAAATCCCCCCGCGCGTGTGGTCCTGGGCAAAGCGGTGGCATCCATCCCGCAGCTCTGTGCCAGTGCCCAGCAGCAAACCAGCCCAGCCCAGGGTGCAGAGGCTGTTCTAAGTGTAAAGAATGCAACATGTTGGCTCGGTTAACATTAATTAATTAACAATTCATTAACACTGATTAATTAACAAACTGCGAGATACTTTAATTCCTTGGTAACAGCTGGCTCTAAGTGCCCTCTTTTGCCCAGTCCAGGGCACAGCCCTGTGATGCAGGGCTTGTGATGTACGTGTTTCCAAGCCAGGCTGGGAGCCTTGCTTTTTCAGGGCAGGATCCCTCCTGTGCCCCACAGGCACCAACTGATTTAACCCTGATGCCCAGCAGCCTTACGGGGATCCTGCATCTGCTGTAGGGCCAAAGAGGGAGCACGCTCCTCGCAGCGACAGATTTTTTGCCTTTTGCCCTCTCTACTACACTGATACCCAAATCCCTCCTCCCACGTTTGTGGCCCCAGCTTGTTTTTCAGCCCCAGACCTGGCTAACCAACACAACACCACATTTAGGGTGAGGATGCGTTGAACCGAAGGGGGAGGCTGTGCCTGCCTGCTGCCCGCAGCCTGGCCGGGCGCTCGCGATCTGCCAGATCGGAGTTATATTAGCCCAAGCCATTAACACACCAAGTTATTAGTAGGCTCTTGGGCAGAGTCTATTTTCATATTCATTTGCCTAATTAAATGTAAATCATTGCTCAGGATTACCACGCAGCATCCCAAGCCCCATTAGTTAGCCCGGATTCACCAGGGAGAAGGGGGCACCCTTCGGCCCCGCGGTGCCACGGGTGATGTCCCCAGCCTGCTGCGGCCACCCGTGGATCATGGGGGGGGGGGGGGGGGGGTATTTGGGATGAGCACCCCCTGCTTCACCCGTGCCAGTTCCCACCCACGGGGATAAAGCAGGGACATCTGGCCAGGGATCCCCACCACAGCAGTGTGGGGGAGGCTTGGGAGCATCCCAGCCATGATCAATATTTGGAGCCTGCCGGTCCCGGCCACTCTCCTTGGGGTCCAGAGGAGCATATGGGTGTTCCCAAGCCACCAGCTCGTGTTGCAGTAGCTTTTAAGATGTCACTGACCTCCGTACAGGTCCCTCTGCCAGCCACAGAAGGCAAAGCAGTGGGAATCCCACAAGTGCCCAGCTTGTGTACGGTCTGGTCCTCTCCAGGGTCCCACCACCATCCTGGGAGCACCGGGCAGGGCTCAGCAGCATCGCCTGGTCACACCTGGGTGCCGCAGGTCCCCACCGCCTCCTGCCATCAGCCACCAGAACCCCACCTGTTTTCCCAGCCCTGTGTCATCCCAGCCCCATCCGTGTTAACCCCTGACCCCGCCGGGCTGCTCTTTTCTTCTTTCACCAGCCGTGTTTACCGAGCACGGGGAGCTCCCCTCATCCCTGTGCCGCAGCTCAGCCAGGCTGGCTCCAGCTCCCTGCTGTCCCTGCGTTGTCCCTGAGCCCCAGCATCCCTGAGCAGCCCAATTCCCTTTTCCTGGGAGGTCTTTGGAACAGGATCCTGAGGACCTGTGGGACCTCAGGAGTGGGGACAGGAGTGAGGATGGAGCCAAAGGGACCCCCAGCAGCCAGCGCGCCCCAGCCCTGGGGGGCTTCCCTGCGCTCTCCTCCCCTCCCTCACCCTTCCTTAATTATTCTTAATGGGCAAGCTCATAAGAGCTTCTATTAACTTTATTACCAGATCAATTAGTGCTCGCTTTCCCCCCCTCCTCCTCCCCCCATGCTAATAATCCCATCAAATATGAAGACAGCATCCGCGCCGGTGCCCAGCAACCTGGAGAAGGTGCCGGCAAACACCGAGCTCCAGCTGCTGCGTTTGGACACTGCCGAGATCGATGGATCCTCCCCAGGATGTGGCCCAGCGAGGAGGGGAGGGAGCTGGGGAAGGGGGAAAGATTAATTGGAGGAGGCTTTGGCACCGAACGGCTCCAAAATCCGCCAGCGCGAGCTGAGCGGGAGCGGCTTGGCAGCGGGAGGCAGCCCTGGAGCCCCGCGAGCTGGCGGGGTGGGCGCAGCCAGCCGAGGATACAGGTGTTTGTTGGGGGCTGCGGCATCAAACAGGGCTGGGGGCTGTAAGAAAGGGGGGACGGGGTGCTGGTGCTCCCCAGCAGCCATGGCTATGTGCTCCGAGAGGACCCCTGCCCGGCACAGGGCGAGGGTGGTCCCAGCACCCCTGCTGCTCCGCTCGGTGGGGGACACAAAAAGGACGGGGACAGCCCCGTGGCACACCTTGGCTGCCACTGGGAGCCCCACATCCCTTTGGATCGGGGACGCAGAGACCAGGTGCTGGCACTGAGTGTATCACCCCAAATCCTTCTCCAACCTCCATCCCCTTTGGGGACCCAACCCCAGCACCCCAAAAGCAGGTGCCCCCCCCCATCCTTGTACACAGGCTCAGAGCGGGCTGCTGGCTGCCAGCTGCGGCCGTGCCGGGGGCAGGGGCTGACGGACAGCCCCTGAAGGGGACGTTCGGGGAAGCCGTGGGAGCGAAAGGATCTGGGGATGTTTGACCAGGGGACCCGGCTCGGAAAGCATCTCCTCTCAGAGAGACGCCAGCTCCCACCCCAACGCATTTCTCAGCGCATCCCACCGCCGCCCACAGGGTTTGTTCCAGCCTGGAAGGAGCCACTTGAGCGACCAGGAAAGGCCACAGCGTTCCCAGCAGCCCGAGCCCCATGTCACGCTGACGGCTTGCAGCTTTGGCACTGGAGGGGTCACCGGGGCCACCACAAAAATCCAGCCCGCCCTGGTCCCAGGGCAGCACGGCTCTGAGCCAAAGGGCTCCACGTGTGCTCGCAGCCCCTTGGACAACCTCGAGAACATGGCACGGGGAGGACTCAAGCCAGGGGAGTGCCCAGAGCCCTTCGTTAACCAAGCACTAGGACCCGGATGGGGTCACGGTGGCCACCAAAATTCTGCTCTTCGGTCCCTTTTCCAAAGTGCCATGAGTTTGCTCTTGCCCGTGAGCTTCCTTCTCTCTGTGGGGTCGATCTGAGGGTGTTTGGGCTCCAAAGGCTGAGCCCGTAGGACTTTCCCCTTCCACCTGAGGCTGACCCAGGTGGGGTCTCTGCCAGCACCCCCAGCACAGGGGTCTCGAGCCCACGCAGGCAGAGCCCTGCTCTGGGACCTGGGGGCTGCTCAGAGCAAGGAGCTGCCCAGCTCTCATCACGTCTGAGTGGCTTTGTAAGCACCCCATTCCTGAGGAAGTCCTCCTGGCCTTCACCCAGCAGGGGCTGTGCAGACTCCACTCCCAAAAAACAGAAAACCACCTCTATGGGAAGAGGAGGAAGCCCAGCCTGAGTTACTATAGCAGAAAATCCAGTGTCGTCCCATGGAATACTGACCCTAAAAACTCCCAACTCCATGTCCAAGTGCCCGCCCTTCACGTTTTGGGGTGGAGAGCATGCGAGGGGCAGCAGGATGCTCTGCCAGGACGGGGCTATGATGCCTGGGCTGCAGGACAGGAGAGGAAAGCGGTGCCACCCCCGCCTCCCCCCAGCCCTTCCAAAACAACCAGGCCTGGGAAATAACAGCCAGTGTGAAAGGAATTAAAAAGGCTTCTGCGTGCGTGTGCGCGCGCGTGTGTGTGAGTCCTGCCAGGTTAATACCGCTGCCTATCCGCCTGACAGCTCCAAGATTGATTACCCGCCGCAGCGCTCTTTATAACTTGATCAGTCGAATTAATCTCTGGCTGCGGGCCCATCTGATGCCAGGCATCACAAATTTAATTTGGAGGTGTCCGGGATCTTTTATTCACGCCTCCCTCCGCCTTGTCCCTGTCCCCCCCCCCCCTTCCCATTCCCCAGCCCCGTCCCTTTCCCTTTCTTCTCGCCAGCACGCGAGGCTCCCGCCGTGGGGACGACCCGGCTGTCAAAGCATCCTCGGGGCTGCGGGGAATAGCATCATCAGGTAAACCCCTGCTACCCGCAGCAAAAAATAGAAAAAAAAAAAAAAGAAAAAAAAACACAACAACAACAGAGGCCAAAGCAGACACTAAGTAAGACATATTAATGTACTAAAGACTTAATGAAGTTTAGGGGGGGGTGGCGGGGATGGAGGGGAAAGTGCTTACTTTATTAGTTTATGGCCGATTAATGGGAACGGTCATTACAGTGATGGAGATGGATTGCTCCCATCAAACCCAAGCACCAGCCCCTCTCGGAAGGTAGAGGGGTGCCGGCGCTGGCGCTGCTCCACGCGGCCGGGCACAGGGAGGAGGGTGCTGGGGAGGGGGTGAGAGGGGCTCGGGGGGCTACAAGGTGCTGGGGGGGGTCAGGGGATGCCACGGGAGTGAATGAAGGGGGATGAGGTGGTAATGGCAAAGGAGACCAGGCAGCCCAAGGGGGTTGTGAGGGCTCCCAAAAAGTGCTCAGGCCCAGCGGGAGAGCATCCTGCACGTGTCAGCACCAGCTCTGAGCCAGGGAGGGCGCAGGATGGACAGACAGACAGGCCAGGAGCTCGGCTCCATGGGTGGTAAGCAAGGACTTCGGGACTTGGAAATCACTCGGTTCCCTGCAGAACCCCATGAGATACCTGCTCCAAGGCCCCATGGCAATGACCCAGCGGTCCCCAGGCACCTCGTGATAATGAGAATTAACTCTCCAACTGCTAATTGGCAGTTACCTGCCAGCCCCCTGGGGCAGGCTGGTGGCTCTCATCCGCCACAAGCCACACCACCAAATGCCCCTTTAGGGCCAGGGGGATAACCACAGCAGGGCCTCTGTGTTACCTCGTGGGCCAGCTGCTTTTCCAGCCAGTTGGTGGACAAATCTAGGGCAGCTCGTCCTCCAGATCTCATCAGTGCCACTAAGGGGTGAGGGACCGTCCCCATCCCAAACAGTTCCATGGCAAGGGAAGGATGCTCAGCCGCACGCCGGCATCGAGCAGCACCACTGCTCCCAGCACCCGGCAGACTCGCAGCCTTTCATCATTCCCGAGTGATGAATAACCAGCCTAATGAACGGAGGGAAACTCGATTAGCGCCGAACACCCATGTGCTTAAAGCGGGGCTGATTAAACCCCCATCTGTGCAGGGAGCGAGCCCCGCCGCCGCGAAGGAGCGAGGGAGCTGGCAGAACTCGTGGGCACATCAGGTGTCTGGGGGCATTTTTCCCCCTGTCCCTCTTAAAAAGTACTCCAGGAAGGCTGAACTGGAAAGTTTGGAGCTCTGTTTTCCAGTCACTGGGCATTCCTCAGCTGGCTGACCCATTCCCAAAGGATGCTCTTGCAGCTACAGGAGGGAAGCTGAACGAGACTTAGAGACATTTCTGCTCCCTGCCTCAGCTGGGAATAATCAGTCTCACCCTCCGTGCCTCAGTTTCCCCATCTCCCACTGACACGAGCAGCAGCTGCTTCAATGCAGAGGCTCAGCGGGATGGGCTTGGTGCTTCCCTGGCCACCATCACGACCCAAAGATTGTCTGCCAAGCGCTTTTGGCGTCGATTTTCTCTCATGCTCGTACAAGATGAAGCTGCAACACCTGCTGGCTGGGCATCAGTATGTAGGAAAGCACAGCCACTGCTCTGAGCAACAGCCCTGGCGATCCTACAGCTCTCGCTTCTCACCAGAACTGAGCAAAGTGCCCAGAGACCAGTCCCTGGAGTTTTGTTTTGTTTTGTTTCGTTTTTCTCTGCAAAGGATTTCTCTGCAAAGGAACGAGGCAGCACTGCACCCAGAGCTGAGGGGATCTGTCTGTGTTTGTGTTGAGCTCCATGGGGGTTGGGAAAAGAACCGTTGTCTTTGCGTTTTGGTGGAGTTTGGCTGCTTTAACTGCTGGCCTCGTTTGCTACCAGGTCCTGAGCAGGGGCTGCAGGGACTGGGGGGATGCTCAGCATCATGCTCACACCAGGACCCTGATGCCAACCTCCCAGTCTGGCACAGCACCTCGGGACAGCCTGGGAGCCCCCAGCCCCTCTCCCCAGCTCGCTGCTGAAGAAACTTCCCCGTCCAGGATGGGGTTGGTGCCACACCAGTTCTCCCCTCCATCCCCAGCCCAAGGAGCAGCACTGCTGGAATTAGGACAAGGTCCAGCTGCCGGTGTCACAGCAGCGTCACCCCAGCTCTCCGCTGAGACAGACAGATGTACGCGGGCTCAGCTTCTGCCAGGGCTGCAAAAAGCACACGGGGGTCAGCATGCCGAGCCCCAAATCTCCCCCGACGAGGGCTGTGCTGCGAAACCCAAACCCGAACACCCCACGTGGACCCCAAATGAGCCGCGTGCCAGCAGCTCCCCCACCGCAGTGACAGCCTCAGGTGTCCCAGCCCGGCCACACCGCCTCCTACACGCGCTGCCCGGCGCTGGAGCAGCAATAAAAGTGTCAGGGCCGTCTCCTCGTGCATCAGCAAACCGCAGCATTTCGGGAGCGGCCTGCGCAGAGGTTAATTATTGCTTCCCTCTCTTCCCCTCGCGCTCCCAGTTTAAGATGGATCTGACTGTCAGGAGGGGTGACAGATGAAGACAAAGCACAGGTACGGCTCCCATGAACTCTGCGCCCGCCTGCAGCATCCCGCAGCAGCTGGGAGCGGGGCTGGGGGAGGCAGAGGAGGGGGCGAGTCGAAACAGCAGCAGCCCTGCCAGAGCTGGAGCAGAGATGTTGGGCTGGGAGCAGGGGAATTGCGGCTCCACTCAGCCCTCTCTTATGGGAGAGGGTTTTTTTTTTCCCCTTCCTTGCCTCTAAAGGGTGGGAGGCTGCAGCTTCGTACGCTCGTGTGGTGTTGGCAGAGGGATTTTACCAAGCATTGAGGACTGAGGTTGAGCACAAAAAAGGGGACACAGTCAGAAGCCTGCTGCTCCATGGAGGTCCCATGGCTGCAAGTACAGGCATGCATTCGAGCATCTTCCCCCTGAGATTTGGCACAAGAAAAGCTCTTGCGGGTCACTGGAACCCTGTTTTTGAGAGCAGTCCCAAGTCCCTTTTGGGTGGAAGGAGGATTTGGGGAGCTGTCACGAGCAGCCCCAGCAGCGTGACAGCACCCGGCTCTCAGCACCCCTCCTCCATGCACAATGCTGGCTCAAAATCCATCACCTCCCTCCCTGGCCAGGAGCCTGGGGGCCACCACAAAGCCCCCAAAGCACCCAGGATGGGAGATCTCAGGGTTCCCCCTCCCCAGAAGGTTTTCACCTCTGGGGAAAGGCTGTGGTGGCCGATCCCCCTGGGAAGGCCTGAGCCCAGCCATTCCCAAACAGCGCGCTTCCTTCCCAGGCTTTCCGGCCGTTTCAGCCTCATTTGATGCCATTTAGCTGCAGCCGCTGAAGGAAACATCACTTCAAATTAAACCAAAGGGGAGCACTTCAGCTGGACAACTTTGAAGTCGGAGGTTTTGATAAAAGCCCGCATTTCCTCCCCCTCCAGATCTTTGTTTTCCTCCCCAAATGGGGAGCTCTGGCCCCGGCTGCTCCGGCCCAGCCAGGGTAAAGGCTGCGGCTGTCCCCTGGGGGATCACATCACATCGCCAGCACCCAGCCCTGCTTTGGTACCCGCAGCTGAACCCATGCCCGAGCCCCCCAGCCCCAGCAAGCCCCTGAGCTGCCCAGGGGTGGGGACCAGCCCCCTGCCCCCCCCCCTTCACCACCCTGGGGACCTGCGGAGAGGGCTTGGAGCGCGTCCCCTTCCCCACACACCAGCTAAACGAGGCGAGACAATTAAATGTGCCGTTTGATGGCTGCCTGGCAGAGCAGGAGCCTCTCTCTCTTTTAATAAAAGGCCTCTTTCCCGAAGTCGCTCAGGCTGCAGCGAGGGCTGGAGCTCGGGAGCCCTTCACATTTAATTAAACAGCCCGTCCGAGCCTGCCCGCCGCCGCTCCACCTCCGTGCTGCCGGAGATGCTCCGAGGACGGGCAAAACGCCCCTGTCTGACCCCCCCCCAGGACCCCCAGCCTGTGCCCCGAGCATCCCCCTCTATCCAGGGACGGGGACCCCAGCCCAGCTTCCGCCAGCTCTGCTCCTCGTCAGGAGGCAGAGGGGAAGCGCCCTGCTCCTGCCCGGGGATAAGGGAGATGGATAAGGGCAGGGGGCAGAGGGGAGCCCCGGCAGGCTGCGGGCTGTTTCGGTGAGCACTTGCTGTGCCGGGACCTGTGGTTTAACCCTTCCGTCCCCGCTGCCAGGACAAGGTGGTGGTGGGAGGGAGATGGATTTTGGGGTGACTCTTGAGGCCGGGGGACACCGTCCGAATGTGCTTGGTGCTTTGGGTCCTCCTCTCATGTTTGAAATGAGCCCTGCTGAGCTGGGATCAGCACCACTTGATTCTGGCTCCTCCATCCTCCGGCAGCGAGCACGGAGCTGCCCGTCCTCCTTCCCAAAAAGCCTGCAGGCTGCTGCTCCCATCCTGCAAAGCCCATCAGCTGCTGGGTTGCTGCATGTTATATACAGACATGGGCCTCAAATCCACCAGCTGCCCTCCCAGGACACCCCAGGTCAGGGGATGTGAATTTTCGGGGTGTTCTCCAGGAGTTGCAACTCCCCACGGGGCTGTCCCATGCCCCCTGAGCATCGCACCTCCCCAGACCAGACCAGCCCAGGCAGGAGGTTGATGTGGCAGCCCGGGAGGCTGCTGAGGAGTGTGAGCACTCTCCAGCCTGCGTGGGCTCGGGGGCTGCTCTGCAGAAGCCCCATCACTCACACTTTGAGGCCTGCCAAGCCAGAGGCACAGTAATTGCAATCCAGATCCCCCCCCACTTCCGAAGCCGCTTGCTCCGGCAGGGACCAGGCACGGAGGCTCCCATTTCCTCCTGCCTCCGGCTGTTACGGAGCAGAGAAGTGACAGAGAGCAGCCCCGGGGCAAAAAACGCTCTCGAGGAGAGACAGCAACCAGCTCCGCGATAAGGCAGGTCCCTGCTGAGCACCTCCTCGCTGCCGAGATAACCCCAAAAGGAGCAGCCCCCCGTCCTCAGGCTGGTGGCACACGGACGGTCACCTCGAGGGGACGGTGGGACACCACGTCCCTCCCCTGCACCCAGGTCCAGCTCACCCAGGTGCTGCCCCACGCACAGCCCTGCCAGCACTTCAGATAAGGCCGGGGAAGGAGGCTGCCTGCTGGGTTTTATCTGGCTGGAAACCCCCCCGGAGATACAGGGGAGCTGCAGGTGCCCCGCTCCATGGCTCTGCGCTGGGACAAACCCCACAGCCTTCAGGGGGCTTGCTGCTGTCTAATGCAGCAGTCAATGAGCTGGTACGCAGGGAGCAGCCTCTCCAAACCCCATTTCTATGGGGGAAGAGCACAGGCAGCCTCTGCACCACCTCTTCTGGTCGCTGCAGGAGCAGGCACTGCGATTTCCCAGGGCCCACCCCAAGCAGAAAGGATGCTGCTGGGATGCGGGACCAAGGAGAGGAGGCGAGAAAGCCACATTCCTCCACCCAGGGGAGAAAGATGGAAGCACCAGTATTCAAAAGGAGCTCGGCAAGCAGGGACAGTGAGAGGGCTGTGCCACTCCCCAGGAGCTGCCGCTTGCCACCAGCCCTCAGGCAGCCCCCCGATGCTCCCCGCAGCCCCCATTACGCACAGCCCCACGGCCCCAGCAGGCTCACAGCCCCCTCTGCCTGCTTTTATCCACTCTGAAGGATTGGGGCAGGGCTGCCCAGGAGGAGCTGCATTAGGAACAGGCAGGATTTTGTGCCTTACCCCTGCCCACGTCAGCACTGTGCCCTGCCCGGTGTCACCGCAGTCCCATTTCGGATCCCCCATGGCCAGCCCTGCTGTCCCCCCCCCCCCCCCAGCCAGCACCCCCTGCTCGCTGTGCCTGAGCCGGGGACCCGGCGCTTTTATTAAACTCCTGGCTTCCTGTTTTAAGCTTAATAATAAATTGCATGTCACATTACGACGGTGTTTATTAAAACCCATCGGCGCGGGCTCCGCTCTGCGGCGGCATTTGAATTATTGAAAGCAACCCCCCGCGGAGACCTATTTGCTGCAAACGCAGGAGGATTTATTTCCATTTTATTTATCAGGCGCCGTAAGTGCTGCGGGGAGGCAGGGAAGGGGTCTTGCTCTGTTCTGTCTCTCCCAACCATTGCAGTGACGTGCCGTGCAGAGGACACGGGGGAAGCTGAGGTCCCCACGGACGGGGACAGGCTGGGGACAGAGGTCGGGATGCAGGCGGCAGCCCCCGCTGAGCCCTCGGTGGCTCCGTGCCTCGGTTTACCCGTTCACAAGCGGGGCCGGAGCACCGGGAGGTCCGGCCGGGGACCGAGGTGGCGCGGCGGTGGCTTTGCCAGGAGGTGGCACTGTTCGGCGACACGGAGGCGACGAGGGGCGGCTGGCGACACCCTGAGCCCGGGGGAGGACGGCACCGGCTCCAGGTGGCTCGGGGATGTAAGTTTGGGGCAAGTGCTGAGGGGTCAGGCCGTGCGCTGGGGAGGGGGACACCCTGGTGCCATCCAAGAAGCACTGTGGTGGCATCCACGGACAGCCACCGAGCACCTCCACAGCCTCCTGGCCGGCCCTGGGGACCTGGATGTGTCCCCACATCAGCTCTGGGACAAGTCACCCCAAAAAGCAGGGCAGCCAGCCCTGTCCCCGCGCTGCCACCAGGCACAGCTCAGCCAAGTCCCCAGGACCCCCTCCAGGTGCCCGGAGCCAAGCACCATCCCCACGCAGACCCTGGGGGAGGCACTGACACAGCCCATGTCAGAGCTGACCGAATGCTTTCCGAGGCAACAAATAACCTCAATTAGGCTCCGTGGCAGTGACCGATTCCAGCCACGCAGCGATATTGGCTCCTTTAATTTTTAAGGGGCTGGGAGGTGGCACGAGGGACACCAGCCCCCTCACCTTGCAGGAACACAGCCCCAGCACCATCCTGACCCATGGAGGGGATGCAGCCCAACCATCCCCCGGCCAGGCCGGTGTGTCCCAGGCCTGGGTGACCCAGGCAGGGCTGGCCGGGGTAGGATTGGCACAGAAGCCTGGCGGGGGGCCAGCCCGGGGCCAGGCGGGGAGCCCAGCGAGGGGCTGGGAGCCATGGGATGCTCTCGGGTTTCCCCGCAGCAGCCGCAGCCCCAGCATGGCCCCGTTCCACCAAACAATTACACAAACGGGGAGGGGGAGAGGAGCAATGGAACTGCCCCAGTTTCTCCAAAAAAAAAGCAGGTTTTACACCTAAAAAAGGCAAAAATAAGAAGCAAGAATGGAAAAAGCATGCTGCCTGAGGACGCCCCAGGCAACAAAAGCATCCCAGGAGCAAGGAGTGTGTCATTTCTCCCAGTTTTGTGGGGTTCCCTATCACAGAAAGGGCCCCAGGGCCACCACAGAGGTGTGGGGACCTGGTGGGGACAGTGATGGGGCCAGGAGCTGAGGAGGAGCCACCAGAGGGGCCGGGGAGGCGCAGGAGCACTGCTGGCTGCAGCACGGGGCTGGCCCAGCCTCATCGGCTGCAGGAATTTGGGGCTGCTGCCAACTCCAGACAAATCCCCTTTATTTGCTTGTTCAGGTTTTGATGCTGTAATTGCATCGTCCGAGCCAGCTCTCGAGAGAAAGAGGAAGGGGGAAAAAAAAAGAAGAAAGGGGAAGGAGAGCAGCATACAAACCCAGAGCAGCCGGGCTGGTCGCATCCTGCCTGGGGACCGGCCAGCTCCTTCCTCGAGGAGCTGGCTCCTGGCCTCGGCTCCAGACCTCCCTGCAGCTGGGAGGAGGGAAGGGGCCGGGGACGGGTGGTGGCAGGGAGAGGAGCCGAGGAGCTGGGGGTGCAGAGAGCCAGCTGGATCCCCAGCACACAGGGACCCCCCCGGGATGACCCCTGTGGGTGCAGGATGCTCGCTGCCCTGGGTCAGCTTTGATCTGTGCACCAGCACTCACCGAAACGTCCAGACACAGAGCTGCTTGGAAGGGACAAAGTCAGTCTAAAAAAGGCCAAAAAGTGTTTCTGGCCACGTCGGCGTTCGGGCCAGCATTGTCCAGGGAGGGGAAGATAGTGGTGAAAACCACAAGTGTCTGGTTTCCTCAAATCACTACTTTTCTGGTTAAAAACAAAACGGGAAGGGAGGGTGCTGCAGCAGCAAGCTCCTGGGTGCTGGGGCGAAGCCTGGCTGTCCCTACCCAGGGGATGCAGGCAGGCCTGGGGACAACACAAGTGCCATCTCCAGGTCCCAGCCCCCTGTATCACCCCCAAAAAATAGAGGCTGCAGTGCCAGGACTTGGTCAGAGAAGGAGGTTTGGTTTGGGGGTGTTTGCTCCGGAGCCACCCCAACCCCCAGGGACGGGCCCCATGGGACGAGGTGGCACCCCCGTGGGGTGAGCACAGCCCAGTGCCGGGCTAGTAGTAGTCCTCCTCGCTGTCCCCGTAGTCCTCGGGCACCGTGCGGGGCTTCGGCAGGGACGAGCCCGTCAGGTTGAGCTGGTCTGAAACGGCAGCACAGGGACGGTGTGACGGTGTGACATTGCCCCCCTGCTGCACCAAACCACGCTGCTGGCCGCACCCAATGCCCCCGTGTCCCAAATGTCCCCTCCCGCACCCCCCGGGACCATCGCGGTGCTCACCCGGCGTGAAGACGGTCAGGCTGGCCAACGCCACCACCTCCCCGACCTTGTTCCTGGCGAAGCAGCGGTAGGTGCCCTCGTCTGTCACCCGCACGCCCTGGATCTGCAGCCAGCCCGTCACTTCGTACCTCTGGGGGCCGCCTCTGAACTGCAAGGGGGGAACGCCGGTGAGCCCTGGGGCGAGGAAAGTCCCAGCGGGATGCCCCACCGGACTGTGGGAGGGGGGTGCTTGCCAGGGAAAGTCTTTTTCCCCCATTAATTATGGTTTTGGGGGCGGGCACAGCCCCCTGGATGGGAGAGGCAGCTCTGCACGGGCAGAGCGGGGTGCTGCAAACCCTGCAGGGGTGGCTCAGAGGGGCCCCGAGCTCCCTGGCGCCAGCTGGGCTATTTTTTTGTTTGTCCCCAGCACCAAACAACCTCCTCCGGCCCCAGCTGGGCTGCAGCTGGTTGCAGGCTGTTATTGCCACGCGGTGGCTGGGGGTGGAGAGCTGAGGCCCCCTCGGCCGGGCAGGGTCCTCAGCCAGACCCTGCAGCAGGGCGTGGGGTCAGAAGGGTGCAGGGGAGCAGCACGTCACCCTACCCACAGCCTGTAATGGCCGGGTACAGCCTGGCTGGGTGCCACGGGGCTTGCTCCGTGCTATATTTGGGGTCAGGAAGCTGGCAGGGTGACCAGGGGCTGGTCTCCTTGTCCAGCCCTGTTGGCGGACACGGCATGAAGGCAGCAGGCAGGGAGAGCCAAAGGGAGCTCCCTGCTGCAGCACTCTGCGGGTGCCACACGACGAGCAGATCAGAAGCTACCAGAGATGCTTGCAGGAGAGGGGAGGGCGCCCACCTGGACAGAGATGTGGGGGTCATCCCCCGGCAGCAGCATCTCGGTGCCGTCCTTCCTCCACTCGATGGATGCCATGGGGTAGGCAAAGACCTCGCAGCCAAAGATGACGTCCTGGCCGGTGACGTTCCAGGCGTCGTAGGGAGGGGAGGTGATCTGGGGCTCTGGGGGACACAGAGGGGGCAGGAGAGCCGAGCTAGGAGCATTTGGCTTGGGGAGCGATGCCAGGACCCTCCCCGTGGCCCCTCTCTAAGCCCAGCTTCGCAGAGCATCGCTGGGCCCCAGGGTGCTGTCCCTCCTCCCAGACAGGGCTGGGGGCCACCCCCAGCTCCCCACAAACCCACAGTTGTTGCAGCCCCTCCTGCACCTCGGAGCCCCCCAGGGCACAGCCTTCACGTCCCCTGTCCTGGCCACAGTGCCCCCACTTGTCCCAGGAACGGCCCAGCTGGTATGGGCGCCCAAGAGCACATTCCTGGAGCAAAAACTCAGGGACAAAACGAGCTAAAGAAAATAAAACCAACCCTGACACCCCCTTGGGTTGTGTCAACCGGTGCCACAGGGTTGCCCATGGGTTGTCCCCCAACCCTTAGCCACACTCTGGGTTTCAACACGCAGATGGAAACGGCACAGCAAACCGACCCGGCCCAGCTTTCCGCACGCAAGCAGCAGCCAGGGCGAAGGAGCCGTGTTTCTGGGGAGTTTCTTGGCACCAGCCACGCTCCAGCCGCATGGTGCCGCGGCCAAGAGCTCGCTAACAACACCCTGGATCTCCCCCAGCCGCCTCAGCAGTGCTCAGCCTCCCGTAAATCCCGCACGGACTTGGCAAAGCCTCTCCCGAAGCTCTCCACGTGCCTTGCCCACAGCAGAAGGGCCCCCGGGGGGGAATATTTAACCCAGCCCCCTCATCCCACCGCCCCCTCCGGGCACTACCTGCCTCGCAGGGACCCTCGTGGGCCACGGTGAGGTTGGCATCGGGGCGGGCGCGGGCGGCCTCCAGGAAGCGGCAGAGCTGCGGGTAGGTCCTGCCGTCGGAGCCGCAGAGGGCTCGGTGGGAGAGGCAGGCGCACTGGGGCTCGGGCACCTCGCCGTGCCGCAGGTCGCCGGCGTCCAGCCGGCACTCCAGGTGCTCCCCGCACTTGCCGTAGAAGTGGTTGGTGTTGTCCAGGTCGCAGATCTGCCCCTCCAGGTTGGCGCACTCCCAGCAGCAGTCGCAGGCGTCCCGCACCGTGCCGGCCAGGCACCCGCGAGGTTCCGGGCACTCGTCCGGCCGGCACTCGGCGCAGCCTTCCCCTTCCTCCAGCAGCCGCTGCCAGCCCCGCTGCAGGTAGTCGGCGGTGCTGGGGAAAGCCTGGCCCAGCTGGAGCCAAGCCCAGTGCGCGGAGAGCAAGGAAAGCACCAGGCAGGAGGAGCTCAGGGGCTTGGCCTCACGCATCCTTGCAGCGGCTCCCCGAGCACAGTGCCACCATCACTTGGATGGGGACCTCCAGACCTGTTCTGGCCTCCTGGGTTAGAGCTGAGCTGCCATCATGGCCTGCCAGGAGGGAGAATATGTTTTAGGGGCACACAGAGCGTGCCCCAGCCCCCTGCACAGCACAGCAGGACATGCAGGGGTGGCTATTCCCACCCTGTGGCTCCCCACCTCCTACCAGGCTCCTAAACCAGCTCCCACCCCAAAACACGACACCATACAGTCCCTTCTCCCTCCCCACATGGGGCTGCTGACCCCAGACCCAGCTTCACCCTATTTCCCTGGCAGGTAGAGCCCAGCCCGCTCTGACCCCACTGGGGCCCATGCACCCGAGCGGCTGCTCCACGTCCCCCCGGCGGCCTCGTGCCCTGCTCCTCTCGGGAAGCTGCCGTGGAGCCGGGCGCCCCTTTCCTTTCCCCACCTCTCCACAGGAGTCATAAAGCTTTTTTCCCCTCCGTCACTGCCCGGACGAGCGCAGTGGAGCGGCTGATCCAGCAGACAAGGGGCTCTTTCCGCACTGAAGGCAGCCAGCCGAGAGGAGCCGAACCAGGAGGATGCTCCTGCTCGCTCCTGGCTTTTGTCCCCCCTCCCTGCCCTCACCTCCCACCCCGCATCTCACCCAAGCAGGGGCTCAGCCCCCCCCAAAAGCTCTGCGACACCCCCCCCCCCCCCCCCAGCTATCACGCTGCTGGCTGAGCACGGGGGAACTCGGTGCACGAGTGGGCAGCCTGCATTGGCACAGCGGGGTCCCTGTCCCCGAGCAGGGGGGATGATCGGCCCCTGGGCTTCCCATCTCTGCTACGAGCCAGCCCCCTGTGTCTCCCCCCAAACAAGGACTGCAGCCCCCTCCCCAGCCCCCTGTTTGCCCCCATTAAACCCCCCCCCGGATTACAAAAGGGACAACAAACCTCATCCCACAGCATTCACCAGAACACCCACCGGAGCCCCCCGCTGCCTAGCCCCCAACCCTCCAGCAGCACGGAGAAAAGCCCCAAGCCCGAGCGGCCACAGCAGCAGGGGCCAGAAAAGGGGGGAACAGACAGGATGCAAAGCCACCCCCCTGCTCCCCAAATCCCCCCGGGACCCCCTTTCCTGACCCCAAGCCGCCACTTACCGGAGGCTCCGGTGCGCAATGGCTTCGTGCGCCCAGCCCCGGCAGCCCCGCTGCCACCGGCCGTGATGTCAGCGCCACGCCAGTCCCCACGCCCCCCGACGGGCCCCGTCCCAGCCCCGGACAGGCCCCGGGCTGGCGGCCACCCCTTCCCTGCCGGCACCCGCCGTGCTGCGGCAGGACCCCCGGTTACCGGTGTCACCCCCCCGGTGCCGCGGCCGGGACCCCTCCCGCTGTGGGATGCTGTCCCCAGGGGGACTTCGTGGGGGTCCGTGGGGAGATGTAAGTGAAAGCAGATTGGTACGGCTAGGGCAGGGAGCAGAAGCATCCTGGGGGCTGTAATTTGGGCAGCTGGGTGCCTGCTGTAATTAAACAGGGGGGTGATTCCCGGGGGATGCCTGTGGTGCCCCCCCACCCACCCAGGGAGCAGGCACTGAGGGGACACGAGTGGTGGCATTACCTTGGTTGCCCGCCCCCCCCCCCCCCCCCCCCCCCCCGAGCCCCAGCAGTGCACAGCCCCCCTGCACAGGGCTGCTGAGCCCCCCCACCTCAGTTTCCCCTGCTCTGAACTCGTGGGGGACACCCAGCACCTTCCCGAGCAGGGAGACACGGTGCTGAGCACAAACCTGCTGCGAGCTCATGTCCTGCTCCACCACCGTGCTGCGGGGGCTGCAGCCCCCTCCCCTTCTCCAGGCAAGGAATTTGTGGGATTTGCTTCCACGGCGAATCTCAGGCGAAGCAAAGCCGTCCCGGGACCCCTCGGAGGATCTGGTTTCCTTCACTGTGCTGCAATAAATAAATAAATAAATAAAAATCTGCTTTTGCTTTCCAAAACCCCGCTGCAAATCCGTTCCGGGCTCCGGAGCTTTCACTCAGGCACGTTGCGAATTCAGCCGTGGCTAATGACAGAAAACCCACGGGGCTTCAGCCCCCAAAACCCACCCTTGCCGGCCAAAATCCCCCTCCAGCCTCCTGCCACAGAGGGGGGGTCCTGCTGGCTCTGCCTTCGGCCCCTCTCTGCTCCCCCTTAGCAGCCCCCAGCCCGGCAGCTCGGGGCCGAGCCCCCCCCCCAGCTCCTCTGGCCCAGCCCAGCCGTGCTGCAGGTTTTTTTTGGCAAACCCCAGCTGCTGGGGATTTAGGGGGTCTCTGAGACTGCTTGGGGAGCAGGGCAGAGCTGGGGGGGGGCTGAGGAACCCCTTTAGGCACCCCCCCTCCAAGAGCCACAGCCCCAGGGGAAACACCACCCGCATCCTTAGGTACCCCTGTGCCAAGCGCTGCCTCGCCTGCCCCTAGAAGCTGCTGGGCCTCAAAACAAGATGGAGCTGCAGCCTGGCAGGTAATTAAACCTCCTGCTTAACGAGACTGTTGAACGTGCTAATAAATAGCAGCAGCTCTGAATTAGGGGTGGAAGATCTAACCTGTGCTTAATGAGGAGCTGTACTCCATCATGCCTCGCTTCAATCAGCGTGCCCCCTGGCACGGCACACCCCAGTTATCCCCCCCAGTTATCCCCCCCAGTTATTTCCCACCCGTGATTGTCCCATATATCCATAGATGTCCCCCTGGCCGTGGCATCCCTCCTGGCTCTGCCGTGGGGACGTGGCCCCATCCTGCTCGCTGCCTGTCCCGGGGTGCCCCGGTCCTGCCCCGGTCCTGGGCTGCTGTCCCAGGCGATCCCAGGGGGGGGGTGAGGCTGACGAAAATCCCCCCCTGGAAACGAAGCCGTGGGCCAAATGACTCAGGGTTGTGGCAGTTTTGGCACGGAGGCGCCGGGGTGGGAGCAGGGGCTGCGGCACGTGTCTGCTGCTGGGGCGCTGCGCTCCCGGAGCTGTGTGGGGCTGGCTGATAATAACCCAAATCTCTCTTTTTTTTCAGCTCAAATCCACCCCTTTTTGTTCGGAGCAGCCAGGATCCAGCCGGCTGACCCTAGAGCCACGCAGCCCCCAGTGGGTCCCAACCACGTCCTGTGGGTCCCCCCTGGGGCCGAGGCGCGGGCAGGTCCCCCTGCCCCATGTGCCAGGCGGGACCCTCGCCATCCAGCAGCCGGGCTCAGGTTTCCCGGGGCTTCTCCGGAGCAAATTCCTCCCCGGAACGAGCCCGTCAGCAAATTCTTGGGGAAGCGGTTGCAGCTGTGCGCGGGAGGGATGGGGGCTTCGCAGGGGGGGACCGGGAGCGGGGGCCAGGTGGCGAGGGACACTCCGGTCCCCGGGCACTCAGCGGTCTCCGTCGCCTCTGTTTTTTTGTGGGGGGCACCCAGCTCCTTCTGGGGGCTGTGGGGACTCCCCCGTCCTGTATGGCATCCCCATGCCAGCTTTGACACCTTGGGGCCAGGGCAGCTCCTGTCCCTTGCAACATGCTCCCCCTGGCCCCCAGGAATGGGGCAAGCAGAGCTCGGCCAGGCTCTGGGAATTTTTTTTTGGGGGGGGGGGGGGGGCCCCCCCCGCCCGGGCCCTGTTTTCCCTCCCCCCGGGCTCCTGGGGGGGGGGGTGACACTGCCCGGGGGGGCAGGCAGGGGACAGGCAGCAGGCTCCGGGGTCTCTGCTGCCACCTCCAGGGCGCTGCTGGCCTCGTCCCCTTGCCACGACACCCTGTCCCTGCACCCGAGCCCTGTCCCTGCAGGTCCTCGCCCCCCCCTGCACAACAAGCACCCCTTCCCCAAAACCACCCTGGGGACCCCATGGCAACTTCGCGCCCCCCTCCAAGAGGGGCTTGGGGACCCTGTAGGGGTTTGGGGACCTGCCCAGGTTGTGTGACCCCACTGTGACAGCGTGCCCCTTGTCCCCCTGCCTTGCCCCAGGTGCCTTGGGGACCCCCCCACCCCAAGGGGCCGTGTGGGTGGCTGCATGTGCCAGGACCCCCAGCGCCAGCGGGGCTGGGACGAAGGTGACCCGCACCCGGCCGGGACCCCGATACCCCCACCCTGGGGACACTGAGTGGGGAGGGGGAAGGCCTGCAAGCAGGCTGCCCATTTCCAGGCGTCATTAAAGAGCAATTAGCTGGAAATTAAGCTGAGAACAAGTATTGATTAGCTCATTAAGGCTGGGGGAGCCGGCTGGGGCAGGAGGGATTGCTGCCGCTCGCCCTCATTATGGGCAAGGTTAAAGCCTGTGGTCGGGCAGCTCATTATAAATGCCAGGGACCAATCGATGTCCCCCCCCCCCAGCACCCCCACAGTCACAGGGACATGTGGCTGTCACCTGGGGTTGGACGGCTTGGAAAGTGCCCCCAGTGTCCCCCAGGGCGGCAGCGGTGGGGACAGATGTGAGACGCCAGGCACCCTGTGCAGGGCTCTGTGCCACCCTGCCCCACAGCCGGGGGTCGGGGGGGATTGGGGTGAGCCCGGCCCCATAAGTACCCCCCCAGCCCCATCCGAGCCCCCGCACACAGGAGCTGTCCCTGCACAGGTGTGGGGGGAGAGGTGTCATCATTATTTTTGTTTTCCTCGCGCCGCCCTGGAAATATATTGTGTTCTCAGCTAATCCCGTTCAATTACAGCACAATAAAACACATAATAAAAACGTAATTCATTTTTCCCGAGCGCTCCATCTCCCCGCGTCTTGGCAAGCTATTAAAAATTTGTCTTCATTTTTCTGGCAAGAGCCTTGTACCTTTTCATCTTTAATTTATGAGAGCAGAATAGCAATTGACAAGCCCTTATTGCGCGGCGAGGGGCTGCATTATTTATAAGCCGCCGATGGCTGGCTCAGGGGAGATATTTGCAATATGCCGGGGCTGGCAGGAGGAGGGGGCTGGAGCCGCCCCGTGCCCACCCCACTCCTGTCCCCCTGTCCCGGGTGGGTGCTGGCACCCCCACGCTCAGCATCCCCATGGATTTGGAGAGGCCGGTGGCCTCTCTGAGCGTGCAGCATCCCAGACACAGGCTCGCAGAGCCCTGGGCGAGGTGCTAAGCTGCTTGTGCTAAAAAAAGCCGCCCTGACAGCTGGGCAGCAGGCTCGAGCACCCGCTGGAGCACCCAGAGCGGCTGGCACAGCACGAAATGGGAGCACGGCCGGCCCCGGGCACCCTGTTCCCATCCTCGCCCTCTTTGCAGACAGCCCCTGCGGGAAGCAGGCAGCGCCCCCGGCCCCTTTCCACCAGGGAGGAATTGGCGACACGCTGCTCCTTGCTTTTGGTTTCGTATAAACAGCCTGCCTTTATTATTTGGTACGTGTAGGTACAGAAAAAAAATATCAGAAATAACCGGAGGAGACGGTGGTGTACTTAAAGCCACTGGAGAAGGTCCGCTGGGAAGGAAGGTGTAGGGTAACCCCTTGGGGGAGCAAAGAGGGCATGAAAAAGAGACTAAAATGGGCGCTCTGCTGAGATTAATTCGTGCCGTGTGCTCTGGGGAGAGCCAGCTTCCATCCCTGGAGCGCCCTTGGGGGTGCCCCGGTGCGCACAAGCTTTCTTGGCGCTGGCACCACGGATGGGGACGGGGACATTTGTCTCCCCCCACGCAGGATGGGGCTTTACACAGCGACACGCACGGGCTGGGCACAGGGAACGGGGACACTTCTGCACTGCGGGTGCCCGCCGTGGCACACGGCCCCCCCC
>NC_048898.1:22608347-22612667 GCF_011077185.1 Oxyura jamaicensis
CGGGCCGCGCCAGGCCCCGCCCGCCCCGCCGCCCCCGGCCCCCGGCCCCGCGGCGGAGCGGGAGGCGGCAGGGGGGAGCCCTACGGCCGGGGCGCCGGGCAGCGACGGCACCGGAGCCGGTGGGGAGCCGGCGGGGAGGGGGGGCTCGGCGGCTGACCCCCCGCGGGGGGAGGTCGTGGGGGGGCCGGTTGTGGGGCTGGGGGGGTGCCGGGCTCGTCCCCGGGTCCGTGTCCCCGGTGGGGGCCAGCCCCCTTACCGCCACGTCCCCGCAGCCTTCGTCCGCCGTGGGCTCGGTTCCCCGAGGTTCCGCCAGCCCCAGGCGTGTGGGTGCCGTGGGGCACGGAGGCGGGAGGCACCCGCAGTTGGGGCAGGATGGGGCGGGATGGGGTGCGTGGGGCAGTGTGGCCCCATGGCACCGTTCTCCCGGAGGGCTGGAACACAAACCCCAGACCCCAAGCGCAGGACATGTGCCTGACCCGCACCCACAGGGAGAAATGGGGTTATAGGGCCTGGAGGTGGGGGATTTGGGGTGGGTCAGAGTGTGGGGACACCCCCTCCCCGGTCCCAGGCAGCAAAGGACAGGGTACAGCAACAGCACTCAACGTTTCTGCTTTAATAAAACCAGAAGGGTCGGACCCAGAGCCCACCGCGGGCTCCCCACCGCAGCGGGGACGGGCCACGTCACAGTATTTTGCCATGAAATGCTCCGAGGGGCCCCAGGGGCTGCTCCCTGAGGGTGTGCTGCTGGTGATGCCCCACAGGAACAGGGGGCTTGGGGTGACCCCTGGCAGGGGCCGGACCCAGCAGAGCTGCAGGAACAGCATGTAGCAGGAGGCGAACCTGGACCGTGGCCCCAGGCACTTGGCCCCGCTTTAGCAGCAATTTAAGGACCTGCCCTGGGTCCAGAGACCCCAAATTCCAGGTGCTTTTCTCCTGCTCCTCTCACATCCCGCAGTACAACGGGGCCAGCAGCCACAGGGCTGCTTCGCGCAGGAGGACAGAAGATGGGCGCATGGCACCGCTGCTCCCGGTGCGCCCCAACACCAGCCCCGTCTCTCCTGGTGGGCCAGGGAAGACAATCACCACACTCAAGGCTTGCTGGAGCCTCCCACACCTCCATCCGGATCCTTCTTGGATGAAGGCGCCTTCTCCTCCTTCATCTTCTTCAGCTTGGCCTTGCTCTTGGCAGAGGAGGAGGAGAAGGTGAGCGAGGCCTTGCTGAACTCCAGGGGGAAGACGCCCACGTCCCCGTCGAAGCGGTTCTTGGACACCTGCAGGTACCGCTTCCCGGGGCCCGTCGTCAGCTTGCGGTCCTGCAGGATGAGGACGTTGTCGGCCTCCTGGCTGGCCTGCGGGAAGAAAACATCTCCAGGGGGTGCTGCACGGGGAAGGGGCACCCCAACACCCAGCCCTGCCTTGGGCGTCCCGGTGAGCTGCGGGGACAGAGGGACCTGGAGGGAGCAGGACTCGGCACACCCCCAGCAGGTGACGGGGACACCCTGCCCCACCACGGCACGTTTGGGGCCCCCGGTGACGGCACGCAGTGTGCCGATGCCACCACCCCGTCCCCGCCCGAGGGCCAGGAGGAGGCACCTTGGCGGAGCCGAAGATGGAGGCGGTCTGCAGCTCCTTCTCGTCGTCCTCCTTGCGGGGGTGGATGATCAGCGTGATGTGGCACGTGTTGTCCGTGGCAAACTTGCGGAAGGCACCGATGATGAAATCCTGGGCTGCCAGCCTGCGGGGGGACGGCGAGGGCATATCGGGGGCAGCCCCATGCTCCCGTGGGTGTTGTCACTCCATGGGGCAGCCACCACCCCGAAATGGGGCTGTCGTGCCGGATGGGACCGCAACAGGACACCCAGTTGGTGTCGTAACTCCCAGAGAAGCGTTACCTGTCCGCCGAGAGCTGCTCGTGCCCCATCATGAACTGCAAGTTGTCCACGACCACGTGGGTGATGTCGTACATGTAGACCGCGTGCTTCATGGTGTCGATAACCGTCCTGCGAGGGGGACACCGCAGTTACTGGGACACAGACACCGAGCCAGGAATGGGGAGATGCAGAGCTGGCAGGGCCAGGTCCCCTCCCTCCGCCCCACCCCAGAGGAAAGCCAGGAGAGCCCTGGTGACAGCAGGGACACTGCCACAGGGCCATGAAAGCCACAGCATGCCCTGCCCCACGTGTCCCCTCACCCCGCAAGCACACAGAGAGCGAGATTTCAGAAGGAACAAGGGAACGGGGCCGTACTTGATGTTCTGCTGGCCATGGAAGGTCATGAAGTAGAGCGGCAGCTCCTCGAAGCGGTCGGCCCACTCGTCGTACAGCTCCAACTGGTCCTCCAGGCGTCGCGCCGCAAACTGGGTCAGCATGATCTTGGCCAGGCGGATGTTGTTGATCTCGAAGCTGCCCCACAGCGTGCACACCCCCTGCATGCACAGGTCCAGCGCGTACTCGCTGATGAACGTCGTCTTCCCGCTGCCCGTTGGGCCTGGGGGAAAGGGGGAAGTGAGCTGGGGGAGAAGACGCAACCCGTCCCGATCACTCGGGAGGGTATTTGAAGAAAAAGACACCAGGGTACAGCCAAGAGCAACCCAAGCGCGGCGTTTCCACCAGGAGCAAGCAGCATCCCACGCCTGGGTGCTCGCACATCACCCCAGCACCGCGGCTGCGAGCAGCTGGGGTCTGGGGCGGGCTGAGCCCTGCGTGCCCCATCCTGCGGCCCCTCACCTGTGAAGACGGTGAGCTCGCCTTTGCGGTGCCCCTTGAGGAGCTTGTTGAGCTCGGGGAAGCGCGCCCACTTGACGCCGGCCACCTGCTCGCTGTTGGCCAGCTCCCCGAAGACCTCCTCGCGCAGCTGCCTGAAGGAGACGATGGACTTGTGGCCGGCGGGCAGGGCAGCGCGCAGGATCTTGGTGAGGTTCAGCCCCTGGTTCAACGCCTCCAAGGGCCGGGGCTGGAGGTCTCCTGGGCGCACCAGGGAGCAGCGCTTGACGCTCAGCTTGCGGGCGAAGAGCTTGGCGGCCTCCCAGGAGCGCAGGTCCTCGCCCAGCCACAGCGTGACGCGCTTGAACTGCTCCAGGTAGGGCAGCAGGGCCGGGGGCAGGCAAGTGGCACCCCGCGGCAGCGCCAGGCTGGGCACCCCGGTGGCCTGGTGCAGGGCCAAGGCGTCGAGCTCCCGCCCCGTTAACACCACCTCGGTGTCCCGGCGCCCAACCAGGGGCAGCCCAAAGAGGTTGTGGTAGGCGTCGAAGCGGGGGAACGTCTCCTCCGTGGCGGTCGTGGCGTCCCCCTGCCCCTGTGTGCCCACCAGCTTCAGGCCCCGCAGTGCTCCATCGCGGGGGCTGAACCAGGGGAACACCAGAGCCCTGGCGGCCCGCAGGTACCGTACCCCGAAACGCTTCAGGGTGGCGTCGGCCAGCAGGGCGATGCCGAATGCCGCCTTGGTGGCCCGGCTCTCCTCCTCGTCCAGCAGCTCCCAGAGCGGCAGCGCCCGCTCCCAGATGCGCCGGGCGTCCTCCCGCGCCCTCCTGGCTTCCACCTCCTCCTCCTCCTCCTCTGCCTCCCCGGGGCCGGGCGGGGGGAGCCCGCGGTGCCGCAGCTCCACGGCCGCCTGCAGGTCCTGCCAGGTGCCCTCGGCCAGCGTGGCGGTGCAGAGGAAGCCTCCCGTCGTCTTGTCGATGAAGAGCGTGAAGGGCGGCCCGGCGGGGCCGGGGGCGAAGAGGCTGGGGGCGTGCAGGCAGCTGTAGCCATCGTGGAAGGGGACCCCCTGCTCGCGGAGGTACCGCCGGATCTCGGTGACGGACACGGCGGGCGCGGCGCCGCCGGGCTCGGGCAGCACGGCCTTCTTGTAGCGCCGCTGGCTCAGCCGCCCCGCCGCCTCCTCCAGCCCCGCCACCGACCCCCCGCGGCTCCGCAGCAGCGAGAGACCGGCGGCGGCGGCGGCTCTGCAGGGCCGCAGGGGCACCGCCGCCATCCCCCCCCCCCCCACCCCCGGTACCCCCCGGCCCTCAAGCCGCGCCCCCCGCGTGGAGCCCCGCGGGCGCCGCCATTTCGCGTCCCGCCTCCTTCCTCCTCCTCCTCCTCCTCCTCCTCCTCCCCGTCTCCTCTTCCGGGGCAGCGGCAGCCGCCATGACGGGCCGCGGGGCTCCCAGCCGCTTCTTGGCGGCGGCGCTGGGCAGCGGGCTGGGCCGCTACGTGCGGCAGCTGCAGCGCCTGCAGCTCGTCTTCAGCCCCGCCGCGCCCGACGCCCGCGGGGCCAGGTAGGGCCGGGGAGCCGCCGGTACAGGGCTTGGGTTTTGTTTTTTGGGGGTAGGGGGGGGGG